>NC_047657.1:12754139-12836118 GCF_902201215.1 Prunus dulcis | reverse complement strand
CCCATATCTCTCCGTGCTTCCATCAACCAGCCATATAAATGGCTGGTTGAAACAAAATTGAATAATTTCATTTGGGGTTTTTTTTGGTTGGGGGTGGGGGGGTGGGCGCGGGCCGGTGGACCCTGTACATTGCTTATCAGAATGATTTACAGACTAGGATTTTGTTTTGGCATCACCAAATTCTAGTTGAGAAGAGTGATGTTCAAAGACTAGCTTGGTCCAATATAGTTCTTAAAGTTCGAGGAAAATTATGGATGGATTGTTTGGACAAACCTCAGAATTTCTAAAATGGCGTGCACTAATTTCTAAAATAACGGGATTTATAAATTATATGAACACTAACATATGGATTGTGGGAGGAACAAATCACAAGTTTAAGTTCCACTTAAAATGTGTTATTTCTTAAATTTGAAGGAAGAGTTTTGAAAAAATAAACCATGGTCACCATTGCCTCCATGATCACCGTCGCTACCACCGCCGATCATGGTCACCATTGCTCTTACCATCATTACCCCCATCGAGTCACCACACTACTCCTAGCACCAATCACTGGTGGATCTATAAATTTTATAGCAGAGGTGCAATTTTGGCAAGGATTTATAAAATTAAAAACAAAAAAAAAACAAAAACAAAAAAACAATTGCCCTGGCAACGCAGCGTAGCACACAACAGACTAACTTTGTTTAGGCTTTTTGTCGGACACCTAGAGTGCACCGCTCAGGCTATGAAAATACCTGTAGGATATCTATAAATGCCTGGAGAAGGTTAAACGAGCTAATTCGGATGATTTGCAATAAATAATGATCAAACTTTGAAGCAAGATTGATATGAGTTATCAATTCTGAGATGTGCAAAGCTTAAAATAAAAGAACACGCAGATATTTATTTTACGTGGTAAAACCCCACATCTGGGGAAATTCCACGAGACTCCTTAGTCCAGAATGAATCCACTATAGAATTGAGATTACAAGAAGTACGCGCACACACTTGTCCTAGACTCAATCTAGACAATGTTTACCGACTTCTTCGTAACTCAGCTTCTGTCACGGGATGATCTTCGACACTCCTTATGTTGAATGCAATACTGGTCGCGATTGCTTCAAGCTCACCGGAGGATAAACACACAAAGTGTCTTGGTGTCCTTAACCATATGAGACACCGACATGCATATGTATGTAATATGAATGATGAATGAATTCGATCAATCACCAAGCAACCGAAGCACTTGATGACTTACTGAGTGAACTGAGTACAGCAGCTTTTCCAAAATAGATTCAATATGCCCCAATAATTTCAGACGTTGGAAAAGCTACATCTCACAAGAAAACAAAACATCCTTTTATTCAAAGCAAGTTTCTCACAGGAGAGAAACTTGCGAGACTACACTTCCAAAACAATTATAACTCTAAGACCAATTGAACTAAAACTCTTTGAACCTGGTGCAATATGATCTCCTCAATGAGACGCCACACAAGAGCCAAACAGTTATCCGATTAACAATATAAATTCTGATTCAATAAAAATACAAAATCTAATTCATTAAGGACTCTTAATGATGTCACCAACCGACTCATATTTTAACTTCAATCACAAAGACTCAAAACAAAAACTTCAACTATAAGTCCTATCATGAATGCATGATATGTCATGATTTACCTATTGTCAAGTTTCTCATATGGTCAGGGTATGCCTCGGAGGTATGAGATTGAAAGAGTAGTGCCAAAACTTCCAGTAGCAATTCCTCACAAACTAATTTTCATCCTATACATATCAAACACGTTTACAAGGAAACAAAACTACATAACCAACTTTGCTTTGTCAAACAGAGATTCAATTCTTGCATTGTCTGCACACCAACAAGCAGACTACCAGTGAAGCATAATAGAATGATATAATAATAACCAGAACTTAGAACAGATAAACAACAAATTTTCATATGTCAAGAGGTTAAGCAAAGTACTACAAATTCTACTTCCAGGGACAGAAAACATCTACTCCCCCTTAATCTCATATGTACCACAAAATGTATACTCCCCCTAAACCTCATATGTACCACAAAATATTCTCCCCCTTTTTGTGTAGGAAATCCAAAGGAACACAAAGATAACTTCAAAATAGAACAATCCAGAAGCAGAACAGATGAACCTTAGATACTGCTAGCCCGAGGAGGACGAGGAGGATCAGGAGGCTGAATGTGCCCTGCAAGTGACAGCAACAGCTCACGAGAGGGAGGACGAGTAGTGGCAGCGGAGGAGGAAGAATGACGGCTCCGTGTGGCGACCATGGTGACGCGACGGAGCAAAACACAGAGTAGCAAACGCTTACACCTCTGGAAGACGGCAATGGGGGCAGAAGAGAGATCAAATGTGACCGAGGAAGTCGACCTAACTGCACAGCTTAAACACCCAAAGTAAAACGCACCGTGTGGCTGTCAATGAGTCAGGTTTTTTTTTTTTTTTTTTTTAAAAAAAATTTAATAAAGAAAAAAGAAACGAAAAAGAGTAAGGAGGAGTCGGTAAGAATCAGAACATAACAAGAACAAAAGCAACACACTTAAGACAGAAGACTCAAAACACCCAAGACATAAAAATACACTTGTTATGCAGAACCAAAGCTCTTTGGAAGATGTAATTATTTTCCAGTCATAAACATGCCAAGTATGTGAGCAAGAAGAGATAGTAGTAGCAGACCCATCACTGTCTAAAACGCATAAGGAGCAAAGCATGCAGAGGCAAAAGCAAGTCACCACATTTAACACACAAACTCACTGATAATCAATGAGGCATACCACAAGCATGGTGAAAAATGAACACCATCAAATGAGTCCACCATCAATAAGCAAAGATGTGAAGTGAACTCCGTTCAATTAAGCACAAAAAATATGTCCCCCCAAGACTGATCCCACCAAAGATAACACAAACACTGAGTGCACTGTAAGTATAAGCAGATCAGTTTTTTTTTTTTTTTTTTTTTTTTTTAAATTTAAAATTTTGGTGGCTTACTTTATTTAGCTTTCGACATGATCCATGTAACGGATGGTCAATCAGTGTGCTCACGTTATATGACCGGAAGCAACTGGGTGATAAAGCACCCCTGGGGAAATACTGATCCGAATCATGAAGGCTCCAAAGATAAGCAAGGATAGCAGATCATCACAACCTGTTGACTCGAACCTCGACGTTGGTTAGACAAGAGGCCCGGTTACTGAGCAATGAGAAGTCACCACCTTTTTATTTTTAATTTTTAAGTAAACAGATCAAGAACTTACGCAGAGTAGTGTTCAGGTAATCCAAAGAAAGACTAGTGCCTGAGAAGAGATATTCAAGGGACTTCAAGGAAAAGAGTGTGGTGTGCAAATAAAAAACAAAAGATGGATGGATCATTTAATGAAGTTTATGAAGCACCAAGACAATGGAAACCTTTGTGAGAAGCAGTGAGCTATGTTCTCAATGGAGTGCAGTACCAGAGCCCAATCTAAGATCAACAAATATGTTCAGACAACTAAAGGATTGATACGACCTAACAATCCTTGCACGAGCTGGACAGATTTATGAAAGCAGAAAGTAATTGAAAAATCATGCAGCATACAACAGGCTTTGGTATTCAGTAGACATCGAATTAATCTAGAGCACAGATACCTAATGACTGTCTAAGTGTTTCAAACCGTAGATTGTCTAGAGGTTTGGTGAAAATATCAGCTAATTGTTTTTCAGTAGAGACAAATTCAAGCGAGAGCACATTCTCTTCCACCAATTCACGAATAAAATGATGACGAATATCAATGTGTTTTGTGCGAGAGTGTTGAACTGGATTTTTAGAGATATTAATTGCACTCATGTTATCACAAAACGTTACCATTTTACCTTGATGAATGCCATATTCATTCAGCATTTGTTTCATCCATAACAACTGTGTGCAGCAGCTCCCAGCAGCTATGTACTCAGCCTCAGCCCTGGAGAGAGAGACGCAATTTTGCTTCTTGCTAAACCAGGAGACAAGGTTGTTGCCTATGTAAAAGCATCCGCCAGTTGTGCTTTTCCTATCATCAATGCTCCCTGCCCAATCCGCATCGGAATAGCCTGCAAGTTCAACATTTGAGTCAAATGAGTAGTATACACCAAAAGTTGTAGTGCCACTTACATAGCGAAGAATTCTTTTCACAGCAAGTAGATGTGATTCTTTGGGATCGGATTGGAAGCGAGCACAAAGTCCAACACTGAAAGAGATGTCTGGTCTACTGGCAGTCAAATATAACAAACTGCCAATCATACTTCTATATAGTTTTTGGTCTACACTTTTGCCAGATGAATCCTTGGAAAGTTTGGTGCTTGTGCTCATAGGATTCCGAATGGGTTTGGCAGATTCCATACCAAATTTGGACACTAGGTTTTGGGCATACTTTTTTTGAGATATGAACATGCCTCCATTGAATTGTTGGACCTGCAAACCAAGGAAAAAATTTAGTTCACCAAACATGCTCATCTCAAATTCGGTTTGCATTACCTCATGGAATTCTTTGACAAGTATGTCAGAAGTAGATCCAAAAACAATATCATCCACATATACTTGAGCAACCATTAAATCCTGTTTGGTTCTTTTGACAAAGAGGGTTTTATCAATGCTACCACGTGTGTACCCTTTTTGAAGAAGATGTGTGGACAGTCTATCATACCATGCTCCCGGGGCTTGTTTGAGTCCATAGAGAGCCTTTTTCAGACGATATACATGATTGGGATGGATAGGATCTTGAAAACCTGCAGGTTGTTCCACATAGACTTCCTCTTGTAAAACTCCATTTAGGAACGCACTCTTGACATCCATTTGATAAAGCTTGAACCGAAGATAGCATGCAATGGATAGCAACAATCGAACAGATTCTAAACGTGCAACCGGAGCAAAGGTCTCATCAAAATCCAAACCTTCAATTTGAGTATAACCTTGGGCAACAAGTCTAGCTTTGTTGCGCATGATTTGCCCTTTCTCATCTGTCTTATTTCGAAAGATCCACTTGGTACCAATTACATTTGTGTCTTTGGGACGTGGAACAAGGTACCACACATCATTTCTTTTGAATTGATTTAATTCCTCTTGCATAGCCAGAATCCAGTCATTATCTGCAAGAGCATCAGTTACACTCTTAGGTTCAATAAAGGATACATAGCAGAAATTGGTTACCTCATTACAAACTTGTTGTCGAGTTCTCATTTTATCATTAACATTTCCAATAACATCAGAGGGTGAGTGATCTTTCTGAACTTGTTTAGCACCAGGTCTGCGTATCACAGGATTGAAATGCTGGTTACAATCCTCAAAATCAGTTCCAGTACCACCTACAGGTTCGTGAGTTTCTAGATCTGTATCTTCACTGCTTGGTTCAACCTGTAATATGAAAGTGTCATTTACAACCACATTAGCTGATTCCATCATTATTTTAGTGCGACTATTAAACACCCTATATGCTCGACTATTCATAGAATATCCAAGAAATATTCCAACATCACTTCTTGCATCAAATTTTCCAAGATACTCCCTGTCTTTGTAAATGTAGCATTTACTACCAAAAGTCCTTAAGTGCTTGACATTTGGTTTCTTCCCTTTCCAGATTTCATATGGAGTGCTCTTGGTATGTGGCCTGAAAAACACACGGTTAGATGTATAGCATGCAGTACTAATGGCTTCAGCCCAAAAATGATCTGTCAAATTGGCACTTTTCAACAAGACACGAGCCATGTCAAGAAGGACTCTATTTTTCCTTTCAGCTACCCCATTTTGTTGGGGAGTGATTGGAGCAGAAAATTCATGTTTTATTCCTTTTTCACAACAAAATTTAGAGAAAGCTTGATTTTCAAATTCCGTTCCATGGTCTGTCCTAAGTCTCATGATACAAGAGTTACTGTCATATTTTTCATTCATGATTAACTTGTACAAAACATAGAAGGAATTAAAAGCTTCTGACTTATCATGCAAAAAAATTGACCCAAGTAAAACGTGAGAAATCATCTACTAAAACAAGAGTATATTTCTTTCCTCCCAAGCTAGCAACTTGTATTGGACCAACTAAATCCATATGCATCAGTTCCAAAGTTTTAGAAGTAGAGATTGAGTTTGTAGCTTTGTGAGGGTTTTTGGTTTGCTTCCCCAGTTGGCACCCTTCACAGACACCCTCACGTTTACCTGAAAGATTAGGCAATCCTCTTACAGATTCACAGTTGGACAATTTAATTAAATCTTGATAATTCATGTGTCCCAAACGTTGATGCCATAAATCAAGATGATCTTTACTTGTCCTAAAACAAACTTGAGAAACTTCATTAGTGGAAAAACAATAACAATTGTCAGATGATCTATTTCCAGTCATCACATTTGATCCATCTTGATTATTGACAATACATTGGGTTTTAGTAAAACTTACCTCACCCATTTCATCACAAAGTTGACTTACGCTGATGAGATTTGCTTGAAGATTTTCAACTAATAAAACATTGTCCAAGTTAGGTGTACCAATTGCCATAATCCTTCCTTTGCCCAAAATCTTGGATTTTCTTCCATCTCCAAAAGTGACCATTCCACTCACGCATTTTGTAGAGATTTCTGAAAAATATGATTTCTCATCGGTCATGTGTCTTGAACATCCACTATCAAAATACCAAGATTTAGATTTAGAGTCAGAGAGAGCAGTAAGAGCAACAAAACATTTCACATCTAATATT
The DNA here is from genome assembly GCF_902201215.1 of Prunus dulcis. Lineage (NCBI taxonomy): Eukaryota > Viridiplantae > Streptophyta > Magnoliopsida > Rosales > Rosaceae > Prunus > Prunus dulcis. Next base: position 12,829,408 of record NC_047657.1, on the reverse strand, counting down.
TCAGGAACATTAGTTTGATGTGTATCATTTGAAATTGCCACCAAGCAGTTTTGATTATCCTTTCTCCTCCACACTAGATTTGAAGTTGGTAAAGATAAGGAACGAGAAAGTTTTGACAACCTACTTACCTCTTTTACAAGATAAGCAATCTTGTGTTGAATTCTTACCTGTCCCTCCTTGATGGGTCTTTGACTTACTGAAATTTGTTGAAGCAGTTTGCATTTTGGTTGGATGTCTCCAAGAGCTCCACAATAGTGACACGTAGGTATGAATCTCCAAGTTGTGTGAGAGGTTGAAATACCAGTAGAAAGTGATGGTTTGACAAATTTTGTGACGTATACAGCGGAAGACTTGTTTATTGAATCAAAACCCAAGCCACGTTTGTCTCCATCTCTTCGACACTCCTTATGTTGAATGCAATACTGGTCGCGATTGCTTCAAGCTCACCGGAGGATAAACATACAAAGTGTCTTGGTGTCCTTAACCATATGAGACACCGACATGCATATGTATGCAATATGAATGATGAATGAATTCGATCAATCACCAAGCAACCGAAGCACTTGATGACTTACCGAGTGAAATGAGTACAGCAGCTTTTCAAAAATAGATTCAATATGCCCCAATAATTTCAGACGTTGGAAAAGCTACATCTCACAAGAAAACAAAACATCCTTTTATTCAAAGCAAGTTTCTCACAGGAGAGAAACTTGCGAGACTACACTTCCAAAACAATTATAACTCTAAGACCAATTGAACTAAAACTCTTTGAACCTGGTGCAATATGATCTCCTCAATGAGACGCCACACAAGAGCCAAACAGTTATCCGATTAACAATATAAATTCTGATTCAATAAAAATACAAAATCTAATTCATTAAGGACTCTTAATGATGTCACCAACCGACTCATATTTTAACTTCAATCACAAAGACTCAAAACAAAAACTTCAACTATAAGTCCTATCATGAATGCATGATATGTCATGATTTACCTATTGTCAAGTTTCTCATATGGTCAGGGTATGCCTCGGAGGTATGAGATTGAAAGAGTAGTGCCAAAACTTCCAGTAGCAATTCCTCACAAACTAATTTTCAACCTATACTACAGTCTAGGAAATGCCAATACGATTTTCGTACTAACATGCTAAGCAGAGTTGCAATATGCAGCACTTATAATAATTTTTCTGGCAAGGGAGGTAAGATCTAATTAACGAGTTGGTCAAAGTAACGAGTTGGTGATACAATGAATTATGTATCACCGAATTATAAGATCTAATTATTTAATTTAATTTAATTTTGCTTGAATTTATGAAAGTGATGATGATATGATGAATAAAGTATGACAAATTCATTGGTGAAAATAACGAGTTGGTGATACAATGAATTATGTATCACCGACGTATGAGATCCATTATATTATGTCGATGAGTCCATGAAATTGGATAATCCAGGTTCGTACAAAGTTTGTTCTGAAATGGAGCGGTTAGTGTATTGCATAGTTTTAGCCATTGGATTTCACTCAAAATACATCGTATGACTCCTCCCACCATATTATGATTTTCTCCAAGTTTTGGGCTCAATCCGATATCGATTGTTCCAAGAAATTGGACAATTAAGGTTCGTACGAAGTTCCTTCTGAAATGGAGTGGTCGACTTATTGCATAGTTCTAGAGATTGGATTTCACTCAAAACCAGCCAAATGTCTCCTCCCACCATATTATGATGTTCCCCAAGTTTTGGACTCAATCCGATATCGATTGGTCCATGAAATTGGACAATTCAGGTTCGTACAAAGTTCGTTCTGAAATGGAGTGGTCGGTGTATTGCATAGTGTTAGCCATTGCATTTCGCTCAAAACTCACCAAATGAATCCTCCAACTATATTCTGTTGTTCCCCAAGTTTTGGACTCAATTAGATTTCGATTGTTCCATGAAATTGGACAGTTTAGGTTCGTACGAAGTTCATTCTGAAATGGAGTGGTTGGTGTATTGCATAGTTCTAGAGATTGGATTTCCCTTAAAACCTACCAAATGACTCCTCATTTAACATTATGACGTTCCCCCAGTTTTGGACTCATTCCGATATCAATTGGTCCATGACATTGGACAATTCAGGTTCGTACGGAAATGGAGTGGTTGGTGTGTTGTATAGTTCTAGAGATTGGATTTCACTCAAAACAAAACCAAACTACTGCTCCCACCATACTATGATGCTCCCAAGTTTTGGACTCAATCCGATATCGATTGGTCCATGAAATCGGACAATTCAGGTTCGTACGAAGTTCGTTCTGAAATGGAGTGGTTGGTGTATTGTATATTTCTAGGGATTGGATTTCACTAAAAACCCACCAAATGACTCCTCCACAATATTATGATGTTCCCCAAGTTTTGGACTCAATCCGATATCTATTGGTCCTTGAAATCGGACGATTCAGGTTCGTACGAAGTTCGTTCTGAAATGGATTGGTTGGTGTATTGTATAGTTCTAGGGATTGGATTTCACTCAAAACCCACCAAATGACTCCTCCCACAATATTATGATGTTCCCCAAGTTTTGGACTCAATCCCATATCGATTGGTCCATGAAATTGGACAATTCAGGTTCGTACGAAGTTCGTTCTGAAATGGAGTGGTTTGTGTTTTGCATAGTTTTAGAGATTGCATTTCACTCAAAACTCACCAAATGACTCCTCCCACCATATTATGATGTTCCCTAAGTTTTGGACTCAATCCGATATCAATCGGTCGATGAAATTGGACAATTCGGGTTCGAACGAAGTTCGTTCTTGAATGGAGTGGTTGGTGTATTGCATTGTTTTAGCCATTGGATTTCACTCAAAACTCACAAAATAACTCCTCCCACAATATTGTGATGTTCCCCCAGTTTTGGACTCAATCCCTTATCGATTGGTCGATGAGATTGGAAAATTAAGGTTCGTACGAAGTGCTTTATGAAATGGAGTGGCTGGTGTATTGCATTGCTTTAGCCATTGGATTTCACTCAAATCTCACAAAATGACTACTCCCACGACGTTATGATGTTCGCCTTGTTTTGGACTCAATCCGATATCGATTGGTCTATGAAATCGGACAATTCAGGTTCGTACGAAGTTCATTATGAAATGGAGTGGTTGGTGTATTGCATAGTTCTAGAGATTGGAATTCACTTAAAACCTGCCAAATGACTCCTCATTCAACATTATCTTTTTCTGCAACCTTTGCACTCAATCCGTTATCGATTGGTCCATGAAATTGGACAATTCAGGTTCGTAAAAAGTTCATTCTGAAATGGAGTGGTTGGTGTATTGCATAGTTCTAGAGATTGGATCTCACATAAAACCTACCAAATGACTCCCCATTCAACATTATGATGTTCCCCAAGTTTTGGACTCATTCCAATATCGATTGGTCCATGACATTTGACAATTCAGGTTCGTACGAAGTTCATTCTGAAATGGAGAGGTTGTTGTATTGCATAGTTCTAGAGATTTGATTTCACTCAAAACTAACCAAATGACTCCTCCCACCATATTATGATGTTCCCCAAGTTTTGGTCTCAATCTGATATCGATTGGTCGAGGAAATCGGACTATTCAGTTTCGTACGAAGTTCATTCTGAAAGGGAATGGTTGGTGTATTGCGTTGTTTTAGCCATTTGATTTCACTCAAAACTCGCCAAATGAATCCTCCCACCGTATTATGATGTTCCCTAAGTTTTGGACTCAATCTGATATCGATCGGTCCATGAAATTGGACAATTCAGGTTCGTACTAAGTTCGTTATGAAATGGAATGGTTAGTGTATTGCATTGTTTTAGCCATTGGATTTCACTCAAAACTCACAAAATGACTCATCCCCCAACATTATGATGTTCCCCAAGTGAGACTTAAAATTCATTCATTCCGACTCTATGCTTGACATCATGTCTTTTAAAAAGACATGACGTCTTACACAGAAGTTATGCTTACATACAATTAAGAATTAACCAAGCAGATAAAACTAACGTAGGTTAATTAGGACTCAAAACCAGCCAATGAACAAACAAACCCCTAGAAAACCTTCTACCTAAGAGCAAGTCCAGCAGCAAGGCTGGACTCGGGCTGGGGGGGTTTTGGGAAAAAAGTGGGTTTCCAGCAGCAGAAGGCAGCTCGGGCAAGAAGTGGGGGCCACGAGGCTGGGCTGGCCGGAGGTAGAGTTCGGCTCGAGCAAGCGCTCGAGGGCAGTGACGTCATGGCTGACGCCAGACTGGAGTCAAGGTAAAAAAAATTTCAAACGACGCGCTACAGTAGCCGCCAACGGCTACCTTCCACATGTCGGCCTATTAGAATCCTCTTACATTTTCTTCTCCTTCTACTATTATTCACTTTCTCCTCAATATTTATTCACTTTCTACTCAATATTTTTTCACTTTCAAGTTGTATTTTTGTCTATCATATTATGGGTTCTTCTAATGAAAATGGAGGGGCATGGAGCATGATGGAAGATGTTAGCTTGTGTGAGGCTTGGGTCCAAGTTAGTCATTGTCCCGTAACGGGCAATGAGATTAAATTTTCTCATATGTGGAAAAAAATTCATCAAGCATTTTGTGAAAGGGCAATTGGTTCTACACGTACAGAAATGACATTATCCAGTAGGTGGAAAGTTCTTAATAAAGAGTTGGCGAAATGGAGAAATGCCTTAGCAAAAGCGATGGACAACCATCGAAGCGGAGAAAACCTTAGCAGTGAGGTAAATTATTTGTCATTTTTCTTCTATTAATTTCTATGTCATATTAATTTTTATTTAAATGTTTCTTGCAATTTATATATTTTGTTAATATGTCTCTAGTTTTTTTTTTTTTTTTATACATGTTGCATTTTTTTAAAATTTATTGAATTTGCATTAGTTTTTTTTTTACATGTTGCATTGCCAATATTTTTTAAAGTTTCTTGCATTTCCATTTAATTTTTTTTTATAGATTATGCAAGCACAAATGTGGTTTGGTGCTACTGGGCAAGGGAAAAAAAAGTTTCAACCATACCCATTGTTGGGAGGTGGTGAAGACTTGTAAGAGATTCCAAATTATTCCAACCGGTCCGACGGTAGTCTTGAACGAGACTCCACTTCATGAGGCGCCGGCATCGGATTCACCTATGGATTCCCCGATGAGTCAAGACTCACCCATTGAAAAGGAGCCAAGGCCTATTGGGAGGAAGGCGGCGAAGGCGAAGAGAGGGAGTAATTCTAGCAAGAATGCATCTAAATTTTTGGAGGAACTTTCAAAGCACCAAGCCATGAGAATTGAAATGGACTTGAAACAACAAGAGCACGATATGGCTATTCAACTAGAATATGCAAAAGAAAGGGAGTATGTACGCAAAGAAAGGGAGTATGTATGCGAACAAAACATTGAAAAAAAAGATCGGGAAACCATGGCCATGGATACAAGCCATATGTCCCCTGAAACAAAACAATTTTGGAAGCTAGAACGAAGGGATGTTATGAGAGGAAGACTTTTTCGTGACGATGGACCTAGCAACACGGATTGGTTAAATGATGAAAACCATTAAAATAGTTTGCTTGCCTTTCATGTCTTAGTTTACTTGCCTTTGATTTCATTGTATTTTTTTGTTTTGTTTAATTCATGTATTTTATTTTATTAGTTGTATTGCTTTTCTTTTAGTGAATAAAGAAAATATTCAACAAAAATCCTTTTTATTCAAAACATTCCATACATAAAAAACAAACCACAACCAAAGCATTAAAAAAAAAAAAAAAACCACAACCAAAGCATAAAAAATAAACAAACCATAACCAAAGCATAAAAAATAAACAAACCACAACCAAAGCATAAAAAATAAACAACCCACAACCAAAGCATAAAAAATAAACAACCCACAACTAAAAATAATAAAGTATAAAAAAAACAAAGCATAACTAAAAATACAACATAAACATAATAAATTAAAAACAACTTCTTCACTTCACTTCATTCACCTTCATTTCCTTCATTGCCTTTCACCGCCCATAAATGCTCCATCAAGTCAACTTGACGGTGTTCATGAATATATGACGATTGCATCTCCGTGTAGCGATCAATCATACGGGGCATGAAACTACCGTCTCTAACCAACGGTTCATGTTGCACTGGTTCTCCATTTGGCCCCACTGGTTTTTCATAAATTCGTGTTAGGGCCGTGTCCATGGGATTTGGTTCATACACTTCATCAGCATCGTAATCATATTCATCTTCCACAATCATGTTATGGAGGATGATACAAGTCATCATTATACTCCTAAGCACCTCCTCGTCAAATAGACGTGTCGCGCCCTTGATAATAGCCCACCGGGCTTGAAGGATACCAAAGCACCTCTCAACATCTTTTCTGTACCCCTCTTGATAGCGAGCAAAAATTTTTTGCTTATGGGATCGGGGATGTGGAATTGTTTTCACAAATGTTGTCCACCTCGGGTAGATGCCATCAGCTAGATAATACCCGTTCTGGTAGATGGTATTGTTAATTTCATATGTGATATTTGGGGCTTCACCTCTCAAAACATCATTGAACACCGGGGATTGACCTAGGACATTCAAATCGTTTTGAGATCCGGCAACTTCGAAGAAGGCGTGCCAAACCCATGTATCAAAACCAGCAACTGCTTCCAGGATGATACTTTTCTGCCCTTTTCTATTTCCGTAATCCCCTTGCCAAGCAGTTGGACAATTTTTCCACTGCCAGTACATGCAATCAATGCTACCAATCATGCCAGGAAATCCTCGAGACTCAGCTTTTTGGAGAAGCCGTTGCAGGTCCCTGGGCGTAGGTCTGCAGAGGTAGTCTCTGGTGTACAGAGTTTCCACTGCATCACAAAATCGCACCAAGCTCTCCAAAACAGTGGACTTCCCCATCCGAGCAATCTCATCCACTGATCGGCAGATGACCCATACGCCAACATTCGTATCACAGCTGTGAACTTCTGCTCTGGAAGAAGTCCCAAATTTCCAGCACAATTTCTCTTTTGAACAAAATATTCATCATAATTGCAAATATCATGCATGATTTTATTGAACAAATGGGGTTGCATTCTATATCTCCCTCGAAAATGAACATCAGAGTACAGAGATTGTGGGATAAAATAATCTTCCATAAGATTCTTATCCCGAGAATGTCTATGTCTGTCCACATTTGGGCAACGGCCTTCTCGTGAACCACGGCGACTTTGGTTTTCTTCCTCCAGCAAAGCAACTGCTATGCCAAGTTGCTCATCTAGTTCTCTCTGCGCCCTTTTGCTTGCAGCTCGTCTACACATTCTTTCTCTAGTTTCTTGCTCTTGCCTCTCCAAAACCTCTTGCATGTCTGCCATTGAGAATGGAGAATGAAATCTAAAATATGAGAAATGGAAATGTAGAGAAGAACTGGTGTGGGAGGTATGAGCTGAACCTCTGGTTTTATAGAAAAATGTACATAGATAGATATGACACGCGGCGCAATCTTAGAGGGTGAAAATCTTATCTGAAATTTGAAATTCAAATGAAATTTAAAATTTAAAATTTATCTGAAATTTGAATTTTGAAATGTATCTGAAATTTGACATTTTGAATTTATCTGAAATTTGACATTTTGAATTTATCTGAAATTTGAAATTTATCTGAAATTTGAAACCGAAAATCTTATCCTATATGAATAATATTGACACGTAGGAACCCAAAAATCTTATCTGAAAATATTATCCAAATTAGTTGTTTAAGTAAATAAAGTTGTGAAAAAAAATAAAAAAATGAGTAGTATTTGTCATGGCAAGCCTAAACTGCTGAAAACACACTTTGCTGGAGGGGCTAGGGTAGCCATTATTCACGTAAATAGTAGCTGCCATAGCAAATGACTAACTGGTGGAAATGCTCTAAATACAAAGACATTTCTGTTTTGGGGGTGCATCTCTACTTCGACTTCAGGAAGCAACCCCCTGACATAAAAAATCAGCAGATCTTTTGTGTATCTTGTACGTATCAGCCCTCCCAAAGATAGATTTTCTCTCCATATCATCATATCTTACCAGATGAGCTTGACCACAGAAATCAGACTGACAGACTGTAAAGCTTTTTCCCTGGTAGAGAGCAAAGCCACGTTTTTAAAAAAATAATTCCAAGCAGCTCTTCGAAACCATGGCCTCCAAAACTCTCGAACATGGCTTTTATTATCATAGAGAATACTGTTAAATTATTTGACATGATCTCTCCGGATTCCGCATATTTTTTGACAAGACACAGGCCTCCAAGAACCATAGCCTTTACAACTGGTAAAGGTTTTAAAGGAGCGTTTTAGAATATCCCATGTTTAAGGCACCTCATAAATCAGCTTCCATCAACATGGGATTTTCAGCACAACGAGTACCTCTCATTCTTCCACATGTATCTGCACTGCACCAAAAACATATAGCTCTCACTTTTTTCTAGGGATCCAAATGATTGAAATCTTTATGATCAAGATCGAAGACCCCTTTAAGCATCTTCCTCTTTTGAGCCTCTTCTAGTTGCTTTGATATAGCTGGCAGCCAATACCATTTCCAACCTCTATAAATTAATATGATTTGACAGTAATCAAAACTTAACTTCATAAATTAGAAAAATGCTAATGACAATCGCCCGCTGATTGCGTGAATAATTTATATCATATATATATAATTATTTGTTAGTATAAAATGTGACCTAACTTGCAGTCTATTGGTTCATAGATGGAACCAAAACCCTAAATCCATGAATTTTATATATGTTCTGTGCGGACTCTTGATAGTTAACTCATCTAATTTGATGAATTAGCCTAAATTCAGAGGCTTACAAATTGTAATATCCCATTAGTTTGTCCAGTTAAAACATAAATTAGCAAGTGTTTGAGCAATATTATTACAGAGAATGCTAACAACCTTCTTTTTTGGACCTTCTCCCTTTTCTTCATGACATGTGTTACTTTATCTACACTTAGAACAATGTCATTAATACATTTGACAATGCATCTTTTGTTTCCCAAATTTACCCTTATTAAATGTATTAACTTGATATTTCCTTCAATTTACAACTCAACTTAAACAATCAAATTTTTTAAATAAAAAAAACACTAAAAGTTCAATCAAATAAATATTTGAAAATAAAAATGAATTATACTTCCCTAAAACAAAACTTTTTTTTTTCCAAAAATAAGTTTTTCAATAAAACTGTTAAAATTTATGGAATTAAAAAAAACAGATAAATATTTTTTTTTAAAATTAATGAACATTCTAATTGATTGAAAAAGTTAAAAGATAAAAAGAAACTTTTAAAAAAAAAAAATCTGAAATCCATTACACCATCTCTCTCTCTCTCTCTCTCTCTCTCTCTCTCTCTCTCTCTCTCTCTCTCTCTCTATCTAACCCAAAACCCAGCATCACTATTTCTCTCCAATCCAAAACTCCACCGTGCATTGTGCTTCTCACTCTCTCTTCTCCTTCGATTCCATACCTAAAATCCCATCTTCCCTTCACTCACAAAAAAAGAGTAAACATAATTTTTTTATTTTAAACAAAACTAACGTTAATTTTGTGGAAGATGTTAAAATTCTCTTAATTTTTTAACAAAGTGGAAACAAAAACTAGTTTGTCTAATGCATTTAATAAGGGTAAATTTGAGAAACAAAAGATGCGTTGTCAAATGTATTAATGACATTATTCTAAGTGTAAATAAAGTAACACATGTCATGAAGAGAAGGAAGCAAAGCTCCTCATAAACTATAAACGAAATAATCATTGGTTTTGAGGTTATAATGGTCTTTATAATACAAAAATTTGCCAAAGGACAACTGCAAGTCACAGATCTGACCCTAGAAAATGTTGATAATTTTACAAGCCTAAATACAAGTGCAACCATATTATAAGGCAATCTATACTATTAAGGACAGCAATGATGAAGTTTAAGTGGCCTCTTAATACCTGCAATGACAAGCTGTGTAGCCTATGCCTTGCAGAAATAATTATGATATCAATGAGACTTAGCTCATTATGCATGCCTATGAGCTCCGCCGATGTTCCCCTGAACTAAACTCATTTTTCACCAGCACGTTTTATCTGTAGGGCAGCTTTAACAACGTTTCCCCTCGTAATGATCCCAACCTTTGGCAATGGAAGAAGAAACCAATCAGAAACAACTGGCAACAATATAGCATCCAACAAATAAGATACCTTTTTTTCTAAGAAGAAAAAAGGAAAAGAAAAGAATCATTACCAGCTTCCCCTCACTATCTACAACTGGCAGTCGGCGATATTTTGTTGCAAGCAACAACCTAACAAAATACAAATGATGGTTTTAGCTGACTGTACTTTGAACTGCATCGAACTGTACATTTCAGATCATTCTTGTCTTACTGTGCATAGCTAACTTGCTACCACATTTTAGCATGAAAAGACACAATCATCACTTCCACAAGTCTGAGAAATTCTACGAGAAATTTAAGTTCCATTCCAACTAAAGCTCCACAATAGTCATAAGAAAAATTGTAACACCCTGCCACCCATACTTTCATTCTCAAATAAAACAATGTAACACAAATGAAACATTTCTACTACAAGAAATTTTCACTGAGTAACAAAACAGATATTAGGGAAATTAGTTAAATCCATTACCTAGCAGCATCTTCTAGGTTGGTGGTTTCACGAACAACAAGTGGAGCAGGTGTCATCACGTCACCAACAACTTTGCCGTTGGTCTTGCTAAGCAGTTTCTGTATCTCGTGGAATGTCTGCCATACTCATCCAGATTTAGAAAGCAATCAATGAAGCAACTAACCGCACATCTGATCTAAGCATTATTTTAAATAATTTGTAACAGGACAGCTTCAATTCTAGGTGACAACATGTCTCTCACTTTAGTTTTAGTGGACATTCTCGCTGATATATAGACTTACACTACTCACTCAGTCACACAAGTGGATAGTACAAGTGAAAAAGAATTAACAAGAACATCACATAAATTCTAGAGCTCTATCCAAATAATGAATCCAAATCGTACAAAGATATCTAATTCCCTCCCCCAATGAAGACACCTCTTCTTCTCAATCATCAAAATTCTTCTATTTCTTTCTCACCATACCACCCACAAAGAGGCCACCACAGCACAGTTCCACAGAGTAGGCCTTTTTTAACTATAGCAGCCATATCTCCGAAGAATTCCCAACTCCAACTGTCTTGCAAAGACAGCCAGTAAATGTGCCTAGTGTGGCTACACGATCAACATGTGGTGTGTACATATGCACAATTGGCATGTTATAATATTTATATGAAAATTATCAGGAGTAACAAATCAATCTTATGATCCAACGTAAATGAAAAAGATAAATCCATCATAGTGTAGTAACAAAACAGGCATTGCAATAGAGATTACTTGTAAATACAAATAAAAAAAATGTGTGGCAAAGAAAACTTTACATACTTTCCAAGAACTATCAACATCTGGAAACAAGTTTGTGTCACTTTGACCACCTGGTAGCATAAAAAAATTCAAATAAGTTTCCATTCATTTCACCCTAAAAAACAGAAAAACAAACAATAAGAACAAAATTATAGACAGCAAAGCACCGCCTAAGGCAGGCCTTGAGGACAGCCAGGTGAGGCATTCGCCTCAGGTCCCCAATCTTTTAGCTTACAAAAAGGCGTTCAACCCAAGTCCAACCCCTATGTTAACCTTTAGGCCCAAGAACTTGCATTAATTAGTCATTTTGCAGCTGAAAATGTGGAGAATTCAATGTTTTAAGTGATACTTTGCTGCAAATGGTTCATCACTTTACGGTATTATAGCTTTGAATTTATTTGGTTTTTGTTTTCTCTTGTGGATTTTACCAAGCTCTGGAGCAAAAAGACCATATTTATCTTTCTATGGTTTGGTAAAAATTACGATTGAGTCATGACCTTACTCTAATTAAGAAACTTTTAGTAGTAAATTAGAGTAATTACACATACGCAAATTTTGTGCGAGTACTTGTATCTTTTATATTTGTCGCCACTTACCAATTTTAATTTCTTTCATGTGAATATATGCATGGAGGCTCATTTTAGGAGTTTACCACATGCCCCAAAAGGCAAAACCACACTTATAGCTTGAAATCCAGAATGCATAGACCCCGCTACACATGGATTAGTTATTTTAAAGAAAAGTCCAATCATTGAGTTAGTTAATACAACATACTGCAAAGCAAGAGTTAACCAAAGATTCAAGTAATACAGATGATAAGCTGATTACTTGATCACTCTGATCATTTTTCACTATGTGCACAACCTAATGTTTTAGATATAAATTCTTGAACATTTCCTTAGAATTCAATAACCAACTTTAAGATTCTTCCTAACAGCAGACCAAACTCAATAGATACATTAACCTGTTAAGATTGTCTATTATGATATGACAAACCAGAATTTCTTGTCGTAAAAAGAAACCCAAAACCAGGAAGCAAGAACAAATTTTTAATTTATTATTATTATTTTATTTTTATTTTTTTTAAAAAAAGTTTAAATCTTCGGTTCATGAAACACAACATACCTTTTATGTTTCCAGATATGGAGTCTAACGCTAACAAGTCATAATCTGAAACAACACCAACCTGCAGCAGTAGTAAACAATCCCTCGAATCAAGGTGTATGGGAGCAACACAAACCCATAAACACAAGAACACAAAAACACAAAAAGCTAAAGCAATTAAAATAAAATACCAACACAGTCAAGCATCAATACACAAGATAAGCCTTGTTAACAGAAGGAGATAGCGATTTGCAGCAAAAACTCTTAATCTTTCCTTATAAATCTCTACGTTAATATCATTTATATGTATAGATAGAGACTTCAATTACACGATTTATATATGAAAACACAAAAAAGGAAAGTAAAAAGAAAGAAAGAAAGATAAGATTTACTTACGAGTTTCCAGTCATCATCAATCACAGGAAAGCCGGTAATTCTCTTCTCCACAAGAGCATCCAATGCTGTAAACAGAGAAAAAAGAAGCAATCATCAATCAGAAAGCAAAGACTCGAGCTTGAGCTCGAAGGTTTGAGCTTGCGGCATACTATACCTTGGTCGACGGTCGTGGTGGGCTTGACGACGTGCAAATACTCCTTGGTGGTCATGAAATCGCCGACGGTGAAGGTCCCATTTCTTGGGAGGGAATTGGAGGCGACGCCGGCGGCTGAGGAGGCGAGAACCAGAGGCCGGAACTGGAGGCTACGGCGTCGTTTGGAGAGAGCGAGGAGAGGGAATCGACGAAGCGGAAGAAGGGAAGAGCTGGGAGTTGCAGAAGAAGAAAGAGGAGAGTAATTGGGGAAAGTTATGGGGAGATGGATTGAGATTGAGCCCATCATGGCAGAGCAGCGCAGCTTTTGATTTGATGGAGCTCAGCTCACCTAAGCAGACACCAAAGCAAAGAGCTAATTTTTTAAAATTTATTTACTCTTTTTAAATAAATAATTATGATTTTGTTGTATTTTTAATTCTGGAGAGAGAGAGAGAGAGAGAGAGAGAGAGAGGGGAGGCTCTGCTGCTGCTGCTGGTGGGATTTTCAGATTTCTTATTGAGAGAGAGAGAGAGCATGTAGTTGTTTATTATATTTCTTTTTCTTTTTTTGCTTTTTGGGTTTCCGTGTCAAGAGGAAATGTTGGACAAATGGAGGGAGAGTAGGACCACGCCCGTTTGGTCGCTTATGACTGCTTTCCACTAATCACGCGCCGCGCCGTTTTCAAACTTTTGCTTCCTTCCTTCTCCAGAGTTGCGGCTCGGAATGTTGGAGTGGACAAGTTGGCATGTTGCAAGGTAAATCCAAACCCAATCCGTCCCATCTAATTATAAACCCTAACACTTCAAAAAGAATGATATCATACTAACAAAAATTACAATTACGCTAATACGAAGATGATAAAATCATTTACAATTAAATTTTAATTTTAGCCCAAAATTAAAAAAATCCTAATTCCACTACTAAATTACGGATTGATATTTCCCATTTTATATTACATTGTAATTATACTATGATACTGAAATACAAGAAATTACATGATAATTAAATCGAAATATAATTCGGCTACCATTCTTATTTCTTTCCAAATATCATAATAATATTAGAACCATGGACATGCAATGTTAGATGATGTTGATTTTTCCTGCCAATTCGGTACATGCAACAATCCATATGTTGTCAAATGATGGGTATAGCTTAGATTTCGCAAATAAACACATTTTTTATATGTTTCACAAGCTAGATGGTTCTGTCACTTCCACATACACGCCATTGAAAATGTCTGCATACATTTTGCATTTCAATCCATGTGTCACTCTCCATGTTCAAACCTCTTGACAATTCACATTACATTTTCCCACTTCTCTACTTTCTCATCCAACCTTGTTTTAATTTCCTTCCTATGTTGAAATTGCTTCGGCCAGCACTACTTTAAAAACTTCTAACCCTTCTTCCCTACGCTAAAAAAAGTGTGAGGCTCGATTTATGGGTGAAACAACGCTCATATTAGGGTGAGCTCTAGTTCAATGTAAAATATTTACAAACATAGAAATTTGGTATTAATATTTAGGAAATTCACTTCAATTTGTGAAAATTATCTCATTTCATCTTAGCAAAAATTGGTCCACTCCATCACCACAACTCCTTATACAAAGTCAGTCAACCATCCACATATTATAGACAGAAAAAGAAAAATCCACCGTTGACTCAAAGTAACCAACTTAGTGTCAATTTATAACCTCCTAATGCTCAATGCATTGAATTTGATACAATTCTTGTGGGATACCTAAAAGGCTAGAATTTGCACTTGCAAAAGCTCTTTTTTCTTGCCCATTTTATGGGTTCAGAGTCTACTGCTCCACCACTTGTGTATTTGATGTATGTATCGAATTGATTTTAGTTTAAGGCTGAAGTGAAGTCGTGAAGCATCACACAACCTTTGACCAGATACATAGAAATAGAATATGTAATCATTCCTTATAAAAAATTATATAAATAAATAAATTCATTCTTCCAGTTATTGTGAGAACAAGAAAAGTCCTTTACTCCCTAAATAAATTGAAGAAAATTGAATTTTTTTTTTTTACGCTTTTGTACAAGCTGTCGGTATTCTCCAGGAAACATTCTTGGATCTTCTCCTTCATTCACGGAACATTCCGGGATTTTTCTCATTCGCAAAATATTCTTGCGTATATATGTTGAGTATACGTGTATATGTACATTAACCAATGTCATGTTTGGTGTTCAAAAATGAATGTGATTAAGATAAAAAATAATCTCACCGTAATTCAATTATGTACCACTTCAAAAGAGTGAGATACATAATTCTACCACTTCAATCTCTTAATCTTTGACTGAAGACCTGAGAGACAGGACACGAAACCAGAACTCTAGTGCTAATGAAAAATACTTATTATTTTCAATTCAATTCAGTGCAATCCAATAATGACTCCTAATTCAATCGTACATCATAATCTAATCCAATTATAGTTAAGTCACCATGCATGGACTAAATATGTAACAGTCATAAAGAATAATTTTGTAAGCCACCAATGCAAAGTAAAAATAGTTTTTACCGATGTGTTGTGTGTGGACTCACCAGCATATCACGCGCTTACATGACTCGTGGCATCTGCCCAAGAGCCCGACGGCCCCCACACCAAACCCCACAAGACAAGACCTATCTTAGCCTGACTCTATCTAGAAAATCTAACGTTACCAGTAGTTGTACCTCACAACTCACATTCTACACATCTCAGCCGTTGATCTTACACATACGACCTCGTCATCATGGGCCCACTACATCCAAATCAACGGTCCAGATCGCCTCCTTCAGATCATCCTAGGGCTCACCCAAGCCCACCAACTATATCAACACTCACAGCTGCAAGTCCCACCCTTTTAGTGCAGTTCTTCCAGCTGCCCGCAGCAGGAAAAAAACAATCTTCCCTATTTTCTTTCCTTCCCTTTCTCTCTCTACATTTCTCTCTCATCACCCACAGACTTATCTCACGCGCCGCCACCCACCGGCGGCCTCTGCCACCCTCCGTCGGATCTCCGACTATTTATCCCTCCACTCCCTTCCCTCTCCTCCCTACCAAATAAACGAAAAAAGCAACAAAAAAAAAAGACTGAGTTTTTCCTTTTCCTCAGCGGTTTTTTATCGAGCAGTTGGAGAGCGTTTAGTAGTTAGTGTCTTTGTTGGCTTATTTTATCTTCCTCGGATTTTCTGGTGCTGAAATAACAAAGAGGAGAGGGAAGATTATCGGAAAACTAAAGAAAAAATTCAAAAATTTTGAAAAGAAAAAAAAATTTAGGCTTTTCTGTTGAAGATGGCGCAAGTTCAGGTCCAGACTCAGAATGCGAACGCAGCAGCGGCGGCTGCGGCTGCGGCGAACGGTGGTGCGGCCAACCAGTTCGTGACGACGTCGCTTTATGTTGGGGATCTTGACCAGAACTTTACAGATTCGCAGCTCTACGACCTGTTTAACCAGCTGGGTCAGGTGGTTTCGGTTAGGGTTTGCAGGGACTTGTCCACCCGGAGGTCGCTTGGCTATGGGTATGTCAATTATAGCAACCCACAAGATGGTAAGTGGTTTTGATTCACTTTATTAGGGATTTTGAAGCTCATTTGTATGCCTTTTTTTTGGGTTGCTTACTGTTTCATACATGATTTAGATCATGGATGTTTTCTTTCTATTGTAAGCTGAATAAGATGGTTGTGCATGCCATATAGGTGGCTAATGGAGGCTAAGTAAACTTAGCCCAATGTTTTAATTTTTGTGTGCAAGTTACATCTTTTAGGTGTGGTGACTGGATCCATTTGTATTTAACAGTGTTTGTGCAATTTATTGTAGAAAGAAAAGGCAATTAAGTGATAGGCACGCGGTAGTGTTGATTGTATAAGATGTAGTTTTTGCAAACAGGGATTTCTGTGAGGTGGGGGAAGTGAATTCGAACATGTGTAGTTTATTGATGTGGTTGTGACTTCCTGCAAGCTTATGCTTCAGATTTCGTCAAAAAGACTCGTGGGAGAATAATAGGAAATTTGTGGTTGTCAATATATTATGGGGGGCAGGCATTGAGTAGAATTACTATACGAGTAAATTAAGGGGTTAGGCTGAAAATTATAGGTGCATTTGGATTTAGCATTCATTGTTTTGTAATTACAAGATATATTTTCCTCAGATATGAAACATGGTGCTTTACTTTGTATGTGCTCAATTTTCTCGTTCAAGTTTTCCTTCCTGGTGATGCATTTTAACAATAATGAGTCTGTGCCTGTTGGTGGGGTTTGTAATGCTGAGATTCTGGCTATTATGTTGGACTCTTGTACGATTTTTCTTGTCTTCTTGTCACACCTTAGGCCTTCTGTTGGGGTGTTCAGTAAAGGCTCCCATTTTGGCTAATACAAGAAAGAGCATAATATGCCCTGAAATTGAATTAGGCTACTGTCATATTATGGTTCCTTCCAGCAAAGGACCTTTCCTTCACCAACCAAGCTCACTATTAACCAGGAATATGGTTGCTTGGGTTTATAATTTTAAGAGTGTATACATGTTTTCCATTTTCTTACTACTCAATGCACTAATTTGGTAGGTGTTATGTGGAAACATATTTGGAAGAAACATAGTGACCTTGGGTTAGAAACCCATTTAATCCTTTACCCATCCTTCCTGAGATATTAAATTTGCAATATTTTTGGTTTCACAGTTTATAGTCTTGTTCCTTACAATGATCAGTTTAGGACTTTTCAAGGCCTCTCTTAAAATCTTAAATTGAAAATTTTAGTCACCTAGAGCCCAGAGGCTGTCGTGACTGCACCAGTTAGTAACCAAAGAGGAGGATAACATAGGTTGGTTCCTGTTAACAGTGTCATGCAGAGAAACAATTAAGTTGAATATTGTGTTTTGTTATTGAAACAGAGATTAGAGATGTCTAATATTCTTTCCCTTCGTTTCTTTTGCATCGTGTGAGATTTGTCAATGCTCCTTTTCCTTTTGATTTTTACTTACATTTTTAGTTGGAATTGGTGGCAGCTGCTAGGGCATTGGATGTTTTGAACTTCAGTCCTGTGAATGGAAGGCCCATTAGGATTATGTATTCTCATCGTGATCCTAGTATCCGCAAAAGCGGGGCTGGAAACATATTTATTAAGGTATTCATGTTTTTAATGTTTTAGGAAGCACCATTATATGTTTATATGTCACAGTTATCTCCTTGCTGACACTTTCACTTGTATTACTTTTGTCAGAATTTGGACAAAGCTATTGATCACAAAGCCTTGCATGATACCTTTTCTGCATTTGGAAACATCCTTTCTTGCAAGGTGGCTACAGACCCCTCCGGCCAGTCAAAAGGCTATGGCTTTGTACAATTCGACAATGATGAAGCTGCCCAAAAAGCTATAGAGAAGTTAAATGGTATGCTTTTAAATGATAAGCAAGTTTATGTAGGGCCTTTCCTCCGCAAGCAGGAAAGGGACGGTGTTTCTGACAAGTCAAGATTCAACAATGTTTTTGTAAAGAATCTATCAGAATCAACTACTGAGGAAGACTTGGACAAAATTTTTGCTAAATTTGGAAAAATCACTAGCGTAGTGGTGATGCGGGATGCAGATGGAAAATCGAAGTGCTTTGGGTTTGTCAATTTTGAAAACACTGATGATGCTGCTAGAGCTGTTGAGGATCTAAATGGAAAGAAATTTGATGACAAGGAGTGGTATGTTGGGAAGGCCCAGAAGAAATCTGAAAGGGAAAATGAATTGAAACAACGATTTGAACAGAGCATGAAAGAGGCAGCAGACAAGTATCAAGGGGCAAACTTGTATGTTAAAAATTTAGATGATACCATAGGTGATGAGAAACTTAAGGAACTGTTCGCTCCATTTGGTACTATTACCTCATGCAAGGTGTGTAGTCCTTGTTTTAGATTGCAAAGCACCTGTGTCATAATCATCATTCATTTTGCATTGGTATGGCCTAACAAAACTCTTTTTATTCACATGTGAGCAGGTCATGCGAGACCCTAGTGGAATAAGTAGGGGATCAGGTTTTGTTGCATTCTCAACTCCTGAAGAGGCAAATAGAGCTGTAAGTTTATTTTTTATATGGATTAATGGAGTGCTTGTCCTATTCAGAAAAAGGGAAAATATTTAGTAAAACAATTTTGTTGTTTTTTGCTGCCATGACCAACTGTGGAAGTGACATTCATGGCCGCCCTCATCTATGCCCAGAAAAAGAAAGTTGGGGTCAGGAGTTATGGATATTTTTAGAATTGCGGGTGTTATGAGTAATGTGTGGGATGGGGATAGAAACACTCTTAATAAATTTCTTTTATTGTTTTTTTTTTTTTGGGTCAGACAAATTTCTTTATTGTTAAAGAAGTAAAGATATATGTTTTTTTTCCCTGTTTGATAGCTCTTGGAAATGAACGGCAAAATGATTGTAAGCAAACCTCTCTATGTTGCACTTGCACAACGAAAAGAAGATAGAAGAGCAAGGTTGCAGGTATGTCTTCTGCTGATCCTCGAACAAAACAAACTTTAGGTTTGGCCCAACATCAATTAATATATAGCTCCTCTTTATGCAATGAGTTACTTTCCTACAAGATCGTCAATGTGGGTTGTCGACAAAAAGCATCTAAGCTATACTTATCCGTACTCTGGTCAAGTTCTCTTTTGTTTCGATATTTAGTATTGTCACGTGTTATTGTGTTTACTGCTTGCACAGGCCCAGTTTTCTCAAATGCGGCCAGTTGCAATGGCACCTTCAGTTGCTCCTCGTATGCCAATGTACCCTCCTGGTGGTCCGGGTCTTGGACAACAAATATTCTATGGTCAAGGTCCACCTGCTATCATTCCTTCCCAGGTGACCAGAAATTTCATATTTTTCACATTTAACAGTCATTTTTATTTATGGGGAAGACATTCAACAGTCTTAGTTAAACTATTAACATTTTTGGGTATTTCGTACATTTTTGCTGTTTTCAGCTGTAGATTAGTTTGGATTATGTACTTGCATGATTTGGTTGCAGATTAAGAATTCAGTAATGTTGCCTCATTACCTTTGAAATTTTTTTTTTAATGATATTATTTTGTTTCCTTTGTAGCCTGGATTTGGGTATCAGCAGCAGCTTGTTCCTGGTATGAGGCCTGGTGGGGCTCCCATGCCAAATTTCTTTGTGCCAATGGTTCAGCAGGGGCAGCAAGGGCAGCGCCCTGGTGGCAGACGTGGAGGCTCTGTTCAGCAAAACCAGCAACCAGTTCCGATAATGCAACAGCAGGTTAGATGCATGTTGTCTCTAATGTAGTCTTTAGTATTTTGGTTTATTAACATAATTTCTGATGGATTTTTAATGACAGATGCTTCCAAGGGGGCGTGTCTACCGTTACCCATCTGGTCGCGGTTTACCTGATGTTCCCATGCCTGGTGTTGCTGGAGGCATGTTTTCTGTTCCATATGACATGGGTGGCATGCCAATGCGTGATGCAGCACTGTCTCAACCAATTCCAATAGGGGCTTTGGCTACTGCTCTTGCAAATGCTACACCGGAGCAGCAAAGAACGGTATGCTTTTGTGTTTCTTTGTCCATTTATTAGTCTATGCTAGACATTTTGGACTTTGTAGTGCTTACCAGATTGTGTTCATTGTTTTGATTACGATACAAAATAAATATGGTTATTAGATTTTTTTTTGGGCAAGTAATTTTGTCCTGGTTATTATGCTATTAATGAGTTTTGTCCGTTTGGTGAAAATTTGTAGATGCTGGGTGAGAATCTTTACCCACTCGTGGAACAGCTGGAACCTGAGAATGCAGCCAAGGTTACAGGCATGCTTCTGGAGATGGATCAGACAGAGGTTCTGCATTTGCTGGAGTCACCTGAAGCTCTGAAAGCAAAGGTAGCTGAGGCTATGGAAGTTCTGAGGAATGTTGCTCAGCAGCAGCAAGCTGGCAATGCAGCTGATCAACTTGCCTCATTGTCACTCAATGAAAACCTGGTGTCTTGAGAGTTTTTTCTTTCGCATGATGGATTGAGACTCAAGTAGGTGTGTGGTTTTGATAGTGTTTGAGAGGAGTTTCTTGCGTAGGTACTAGAAACTGGTTTTTGTCTGTTCCATGAGCTTTTGGAGTTTATGTTGAGATTGTGACGTTTATGCA
Source organism: Prunus dulcis (assembly GCF_902201215.1). NCBI lineage: Eukaryota > Viridiplantae > Streptophyta > Magnoliopsida > Rosales > Rosaceae > Prunus > Prunus dulcis. The sequence goes on along the minus strand of NC_047657.1, from coordinate 12,808,242 downwards.
TAAATATTTCTATGCACATCTGTTGCTTTCCTTATTTTTTCTGTGCCAAAGGTGGTGGATGGTGATTAGCAATGTCATTTCCAGGGAAAAAAATTGTTGACATGAGCAAATGAAATGCTAGAAAAAATGCCAAGCTATTGAGAAATGTATAAGCAAACCAGCAGCAAGAACTTTCGCATCAGACTTAAACAAACCACCGCCGCTGGCCGCCCCCCAGCCTGTTTGTACATCAATACCTAGTCTTCCGCTATGTCTAACCATCCAAAAAACTTGTCTGAAAAATGTTTCCACGAGCAGAGCAGAACGCATCTAAGAAAGCAGTAGAAAACTAGAAATTTGGCATCAGACGAGGGACTCGGATTTGAGTTTTCAACATTAGTTGCGTTGTCTAACTTCAAGTACTGTTTCCTTATATTAATACGGTCCACTTGGAAATCGGATTATACAAATTCATGTTCCTGCTATCAAAATGTATCCAATGAATTTATACACTGCTGATCCCCCCAATCGTCTTGAGTGGTTTATGGTAAGTGAAAATCATCCGGCACTTAGAAATCCAATCACGAAATAAGCAGCGATGTTTATTAATGCAAACAAGAAAACAACAAAAGGACCAAGGATGACTAAAGCAGAGGCAAAAATGTGAGTGTATAGACAATTTTGCATTCATGTAAATTCTATTACTAATTTCACAAGCATTATATGCACAAACTGAAAGACAACTCTAATAAGAGGGATATTTTGAATACCCTTTCTTACATCCATGGAGATGACGTACAAAACCAGTCCTATAAAGGGATGTAAGTATCTAAAGCTTCATATTAGCCTTGGATAAGACGAGAACCTTCTCTAGATTTGTGTCATACATTAAGCTTCAAGTCGGTTTGCACGCCTTAGTCGGAGTCCTACATCTGCTTCTCGGTCGTGTCGAATTAAACCACTGGCCTCAAAATTAGAGTCCTGCATTTCGGACGATGTCCCAGATTCATTTTGCTTCTCCACGATGGCTTCTCCAAAGTTATGAAGCCTACGACCAATTAGATACCGGTCATCCCGTATAGAGTTGTGAAGGTTGGTGAACCAGACATGGAATCTCTTGGCACAAAAGCACAGCAGGCTAAAGCAAAGGCACCCCAGCCAAGCAAACCGATAAACTGCTGAGTTGACTACTAATGGGTAGCCGAGAACAGGAAATAACCCTCTGGCAAGTACATAAGGCACACACAGGGCAGTCAACAACTTCATTATGATTGGAAATACAATCTCGCGAAGCACCCATAGACCTTGCAGCCTAGAGAAACCATCTTCCCTCACTCTTTCAAACTTTACTCGCCAGCTTTCATCTACCAGTGGCATCATGTGATCCAACATAACCTGCATAAGTACATAACAAGTACAACCATAAAGACCTAACTCCCCCGTGGATAGAAAATCCTCAAAATAAAGAAGTCCAACAAAATATGCAACTCATTATTTTATAGCACCACTCACCAGTCTAGTCCATATCTTGAGAAAAATAAGTCCTAATGCCCAGTCCTGATAAAGCAGGAATACTGGGCTTTCATCAACAGGCACGCGCATCGGCACGATCACCAAAAGCTCAAAGAGCAGCCCAATCAGTACAGGAATGATAAAAATCTGGAACAATAACAATATGTCAGTAGTTTATATACAAACCTGATATAGAACACTGATTCCTAGGAATAAAAAACCATATGATTCTTACCCATATTGACAAAAGCACAGAACTCTTGATAACAATGGCACACCACTTCCAGATCTGGCCCAACAGAACTGCAACCCTTTTTGTTCTAATATGCTCGATGGAATATCTAACTCCAGCTACAGCAGTCCATATTATGTAGCTTCCAATGATGAAAGCGTACAAATCTATTAAAAAAAAAGAAGGTAAAATGTTCAACATTCTGATCTCAGATATAAGAAGAATAACAATCAGAAAAGAATTTACCATTGCACTTGATGCCATGAGTTATAGGGAGAAAAGGAATGACATTGAAAATCGCCCTTCCAAGTGAGGTTGGTACAACTATCAAGGCAGAGTTGAATACAAGTAAAGTCATCCAAGCCACCACCAACAAGAGTACAATGCGAAGCACAAAGCTGTATCGTCTGAAAAACAGAGGGAAAAAGAGGTAAAACCAGTTAAGATAATCAAATAAAACAACACACTATTTCAGATGCAATAGAAAAAAGACAGACGATGGCATGACTTAAATAAATCCTGAGATAATCAGATCTACTCTCATCTTTCAATTTGTAAGGATTCTCTCAACTTACTCAGAATCAGATTGTTCATCTGTGTCATGCTCTTCCACGACATTTGAGTCCCCTGATGCAAGAATGCTTCCATTTGGATCACCACCACCTGGAAGTGCAACCAAAGCCTGGTCCTGTACCCCCAGTTGAACCTGTAGTCTATCCTGTCTTCCTGGCTCTGCATTTCCATTTTCCTGAGCTGCATTGTCCTCAGGTCTGGGCAACAAGAAATCAGTTAAACCAAGTGCCCAGCCAACTGCCGTAAACCAATAACGGAGGAGGGATTTAATCGTTGTCCGTAATTTAAAATGCTCAATGGCAAATGGAATGCATATTTGAAAAAGAAGCATGTCCGCAGGAATTTCAGTAAATGGATCAGATACCCTGCCAAAGGGGAAAAATAAGGTGCATGTTAGCGAACAATATAAAATATCAACAATAAAACTGCAGTTGTGGAACAATAAGTGCCACTGAAACATTGAGGGTCATCTTACGAGATGTCAAGAGGAAAAATGGAGGGTGCCATCCGCATAGCTAATTTAACTGGTAAAAACACCAGCATCACAATTAAACTCCCATAAACTGCAACAGATAACAGGACCCTGCGAGCGTGTTTGTGCACAGGATCATCAATAAGATCACGGAAGGGATTGTAGTTTGGATCTGCGGGATCTCTAAGGAAATAAAGAACTCCATTACGCAGAACCTGCAGACAGAAGCATAGGAAAACAAATACATGTAAAATTGGTGTTTGGAAAAGCATATTGACCAATATGATAAGATGGCAAAGAACAATACCCCTCGAAGAAGACTGACGAATATACTTATTTGTAACATGTATACAATTCCTACAACCCAATGGACCAGTGAGCTGGCTAAAGGAGATGCTGAGAAAAATTGAACTCTGTGTGACATCGACTTCCCAAACATCCTTATAGTACATACATCTAGCCACCATCCACACATCAATGGAAACACCCCCAGTTCAATAACTAGAAGGAAAGCAACCTTAATCATTGTCATCAAATGCCTCATTGCTGCCAAAAGCTGCCTGAAGAGAGATGGAATTGTCTCAGCCATCGAAGCAATACCATAAAACCTTCCCATAGTCAATGGCTCACCCCTAGTGTACCGAATCAAAGCAACAATGCCAAGGTAGAAGAAAACTAGGGAGAATATAAACATGTATCCAATAGCAAGAGTTGTAACATCAGAGAGCCTTGAAGTTCCAAGTGTTGCCCCTTTCAAGAAGTCTGCTGAAAGTGGTGAACTTACATTGTTTGAAACCTCATTTAGTCCACTCATGTTCACTTTCAAGATCTCTGCAACCTGGTCAACCATACCACTTTGTTGGCTTTCAGATGATGCATTCGTTACAGCTGTTACTGCATTCTTCAATGTCACATTTGCCAAGGAAAGGGCTGATTCTGTGAGTGGCACGACTGTTGACAAAACTGGACCACTAGCAGTGAAGAAAATCCAGGATAAATGATAGAGTATAATCCGACCTAATGAGAAAGGCACAAAGATTACTACACCAAGGAATATCATATTGCTGGCCAGAACCTGTGGCGAGAAATGGAGCCATTCAACATATTAATACAAATTGAATACAAACAAATACTTTAACTGGTAATACAACATAGACTCTTAAATCAAAAACTACCACTGAGAGTCAACCTCAACCAAATAGCACACACACATACAGATATGTGTAATAAGATGAGAATTAGTTCAACCATAGTTGTCAAAAGAATCAGAAACAACGACAAAAACCTGGAAAAAAGAAGAAGAAAGAAATGACGCAAACATAAAAATATATGAAAAGATTAAGAGTACAAGGAGAGCAACTAAGACAAGACTGTAAAACTGGAGAAACAGTATTTAATTATGAGCTAGCGTAATTCAAAAAGGGTGGAGGGAGCACCAACAAAAGACAAAAAGAAAACAAAACTTACAGTGAATGCATTTTCAACTAAGTGAAATACAGGTCCCTGCATGCCAACGAGCTCATCAAATGGTACATCCTCTGCCCCATCAGCATCATCCAAACCATCAAACATCTGTTCAACATGAGCTTCAAGACGAGCTGCCTGCATCTCCCATCGAGCAGCAACGTTTTCTGCATTCCTTCTAATCATTAGACCTGCTCCAGCAATCCCTTGTGCCCCAGCAGCATCTTCCCCATTTGCATCACCAACAAAATTCCTGTTAGCTTGTCCAGGAGCTCTTCTTGCAGCACGAGCACCATTTCTTTCCCCTTCATCTTCTCTGTCAGCATCCTGTCCTCCAAGCTCACGTAAATGCCTGAAATAATCTCTCAGAGAAGTGGCTCCGAGAAAAATAAACACAATGCTAGCAGAAAGTAGGAACCCATGCAGACAATCAGTGAGGATGACTGTAGTGGATAGATGACTTAGGAATAGTCTCTGAGCTCCACCAAAACTCCTCACAAAAGCCAGCCGCCATATCCAAAATGTAATAAAAGGTATAATGAGGAGCCAAACAGAAAGCACAAAACTAAGGCGCAGAAAAAATTGCAGAACATGGCATGTTTTCATTGCCATCCCAACTACAAACTCTTGAAAAGGCAGCCTTGCAGGGGCATTCTCGGCATAAACAGGAGAGAAGGAAAAAGCATGCTTGCAAACCTGCAATGCATGTCAAGTAAATCATGCGTACCCAAAGAGTATAAATAACAACATTAAACTTAAACACAAATTGCATGGGAATTCAAGAAACAGCAAAAAATTAAAAACCAACAATATTGGAGTTGTCAATGAAATCTAAACCAACAATATATATATATATATATATATATATATATATATATAAAATGATGTGCATAAAAAAGAATTTAAGGTCCAAGATAAAAGGTCTCAAATGAGAATCTGCTAGCTCAAGCAAAGCTGATAAATGAACTCAATGAAATTCACATTCCTATGATATAAAAAAACATTTAGCAACATTTGGCTTTAGAACATAGGCCTGACACTGGGGTTTAGCTACTAACATAATGATATATTTATTTATTATTTTAGAAAACCTTATTTTTCCTTATTTAAAAGTGATAGGTTTCCAAACCATTGCCTCCCACCAAGATGATCATGAAAACCCAAGAAAACTTTTGAATATATCTTTGCTCTTTTGTTTTTTTGTAAACAGGAGCACATTTCATTCAAAGAACCCAAAAGAGCAATCCCAAGTACACTAACATACAATCATTTTGCGGCTCTCATCTCTTACAGTAGAGTTAATGATGCAGCGGAACAAGAACAAAAGATAATTTTAAGCAAACTTAACTCCGTTGATTCTAAGAATACCCGGATTTTTAGAAAATCTAATCTGTTAATTCTGAGAATACCCAGGAAAAAAGTAAAGAGACGAGAGAAAAATCTCAATCTTCATTCAATAAACAAACATAAACTGCCCCCTTTCTTACAATTTCATGCATTATTTATAGGTGCCTCTCAATCAAGATGAGATAACTCCTCATAACTCCCCTAAGATGATATAAGATAAGATTAGACAATTATGATGGGATAACTCCTTATAACTCTCCTTAACCTTTCCTATCCCAACTTCCCTCCTAATGATAACTTCACATTAAACCTCCCTATAACTCACAAAGATGAAAAGACTCTCCATAACTTTATTCATGAACCTAGATAACTCCCACATACGAAGAGACACTTATTTGATATAGGTTATTAAGACTTTCCTCATGCATGAACGTGATCCCAATATGTATTTGCTAAAACTCGCTGCATCAGTTAACATCCCCCTAAGACAATTATGAACTAACAGGGAAAGATTTCATAGCTAAATAAACTTTATCAGACTCTTCAGCACAAAGCAAGTATAATGAAACTCAAATCTTGTTTGATTACCCAATATAATCATGAGAGAACAAAAACAAAAATAAAAAATTGGAACGAATTGCCACCGATCTTCAACGCTTCCCATTTCTCAACACGACATCGCTAGCCTCCCTTGCCAATAACATAAACTACGAGTACACAAATAAACCCTAGAACCCTAACCTAATCAATTCCAAACTCTCTTATCTAAGAAATTGAGGGCTTGCAAACACCAATTCATCACCAATCAAAACCGAAACACAAAAAATTCCACAAAATCCGATCACAGAGAGAGAAAGCGTTGAACCTCGCATTGGCGAGCATTGCTGTGATTGAGCCACTGAAGGAGGCAATCCTGGTGCACAAACTTGATGCTCCCGCTACAAGCGCACGGGTACCGGAGCGGGTTATCGGCGTCGCCCGGGTTCCTACAGATCCGGCACACGTCCTCCTCCTCTTCCTCGTCGTCGTATTTCACCGCCACCGACGAAGACGACGTCGTCGCCACCGCGTTCGGTTCGTTCTCCTTTGACGACGACGACGTCTTGACGGCGTCTGCCGACGCGGCGTCGTCTGGGACGTCCCGGTCTGTGGGCGGTGGCGGGGCCGGGGCGATCTCCATAGGTCGGGTCAGAGGGGTGGGGGGTGTGTCGGAGTCCGCGTTTGGGTATGGATCGGTCCTCGGTGGGCGTTTCGAAGTGGGGATGACGAAGATGGGTGGGGGTTTGGGTCGTGATGGGAAAGATGGGGATGCGTTGATTTTTTTGGGGGTTTAATTTTATGTTCCGATTTTGCCCCTGCTCCGTGTGCTTACAGGACTCTGCGGTGCTTTTATCGTTGTGGGGGGTATGTCGGTGATTTCGACGACGTAATTTTGGTCCAATGGGTGGTGACGTGGACGCGGGGAAAGAGAGGTCGTTTGCTGGGAAGTTTCGACGGTCCCAAATCTACCTATCACATCTCATTTTAAATCTAGGACACGCTAATAACTTTAAGATTAATTTATTATTCCAACAAAATTACTTTATGATAAATTATAGGTTAAATAAAATTATTCTGAGGACATTAACATCAAGGGGTGGTGGCGCAGTTGGCTAGCGCGTAGGTCTCATAGCTTCTGAGTTATCCTGAGGTCGAGAGTTCGAGCCTCTCTCACCCCAATAAATTGTTTTTTTTTTTCTCAAAATATATTTTTTCATTTACAAAATAATTTATGAGCATTTACGGACTAAAGAAGGCGTTGCACTGAGCATAGACAAACCTAGCTAGTGCTCAATGGGAACCACTTCCCACCAAGAAAACAAAAAGGAAAGATTTTATTCTTCGTGGATAATATATACAAATATATATATATATATATAATTTTTTTTTTTCAATCTTCATGGTTTTTACTTTATTTATAACAACAATATTTTCTTCTGAAAAAACTGTGAAGAACTGAATGTGCAATTAAATAGTGAATGGGGTCAAGCTAGCTCAGTGAAAAAAATTTTAATTTTCACGCACCTTGGTATTGTGTGTGAAAAAACTCTAACCTCTTTTCTAACTTTGACAAAAAAAAAAAAGAAGAGGAATGTGTATTTAAATGGTAAATTCCTTGATAACAGCTTAATGGTAGGTAAGTTACCGTTAATAGAGCATAATTGTCTAAGGTCTTTAATGATCAAAAGGAAGTGTTAAAAGTCATGAACACTTTAGCATCTGTCAGACAAAGTGTTCAATTATTTACTGTAGCAGTAGCTAACTATGTCCAATGTTTATTGGTCTACGGATTTTGCATTTCAATCAAATTAAATTAGAAGATTGTAAATGTGGGTTAAGCTAGTTGATTAAAATAGTGTGTTCTCTTCATTGTACCGAGTTTCAAATTCTCTTCCACGCATTAGAATAGTTTAGAATGTAAGACTAAGAAAATCTCAGTGGCAATGTAAGACAAGCTCATACATGGCATAGTTTGTTATTGACCAAGCAAGAAGTATAGGTGTAGCTTATCAACTTAGTAGGGCCTAAACAAGAAACCTACAAAAAGAGACATCATAAATTTTGAGATGTTTGAACCAACTTTTCTTGTCTCGTATATATGTATAATAATGTATCCCACTAAGTTCTTAGAGAGCACCCACCAACTCCATTCTCAGCTCAAACAGAAACACTTGGATCCACCAAAACTTGGTAATATGTTCACGTCTGTCTGATGCAGCTTTGTCTTCTACCACCCTTAACCATGCGTCACACTTGCTCTAACACCTTCTTCTGCAACTAAACTAAACTAAACCCACATAACGCATATATTCAAAGCAACTCTCTCTCTCTCTCTCTCTCTCTCTCTCTCTCTCTGTGTTCTAACTCGGGCCATTTGTTCTTTGACTCCTTTTGTCTTTGGTTTTGCCCTTTTCCCTTTTCTTCTTTTTCCCCTTTACTCTCTCTCTCTCTCTTGAATTATTACACACACAGGTGACTGTCGGTGGGGGTACGAGCATCCTATGATTCTAGGTTCTCTTCCTTTATGAGATTTTATAAGATGTTTGGTTGTCTTTGACTTTCATTTCCCAAACGTTAAAAATAGCATAATCTTTCTATGCTTCCTCTGTCTTGCTTCACAGCAATGGTGGTGGATGAGATTACTGTTTAGCATTTTGGTCTTTCACTTAATTACCCAGGTTTGGATAAAAATGTGGCTTGAATTTCCTCATGCATGATCTATCCCTTGGTTATTATCTTAAACAAAACTTAGATTTTCTTGTTGTTACTGTCATAACATCAAGACATAAATTTTCTTGATGATCACCACCACCACCACCCTTCTTCCTTCTGAGAATTTTTACAGCCTCCATTTTACTTTTTACTTCTTCAGAACTGCATGCTTTGCAACTGATGAGGCCTGACTGGAACAGAAAATTTTAGATTGCTTGAAATTCTTTTTCTTTTTCCTAATTTAGTGACTTTTTTGATCTGTTTATTGTTTTTATTTTTGTTTTTGAAACAATCCCTCTGCTTCATCATGCTCTAGCATCTGTATGTTATCTGCATGCAAAGATGCTTAGATCTTTTTCCAATGCTTTCTTTTTATGGTTCTGATCATTTTCCAAGTATGAACTTGGATGTGTTCTGGATTTCATCATAGAAGAATCTAAACTTACAGTATGACATAATCCAGTGACAATTGGTGTAACTGTAAATATCCTTTACTCTTTATCTATCAAATTTTTAGTCACCAGAGTGTCTTAGCTATAGGCAATCACTTTAGTCCACTTCAATTTACTGAGATTGTTACTGTAATGACTTGCCTTTACAGGGTTTTTATGAATTTTTTTTTATTTTTTTTACATGCTAATTTCTCCTTTTCTGTTCTTGAATTAGGACCGAAATCATGGACCAGAAGGCTTGGCTTTGGAGGAAAAGATCTTCAGAGAAGACAATTCTTGCAACAAACGCCATTCCTCTCGGAAGAATTGAAGAAGAGGTAACTGAGAAGGTTAGTATAGTTTTAGTTTTTTTAAGCAAAGATGTCGAATCTGAATATTGTGTGTACCAATGTTTCATCATGTTAGATACAAACATATCCAACTGAGAAAGGAAATGAAACAGAGAGATCAGGGAAAAATCTAAATGAGAAGCTAGCTTCAGTCCTCCTAGACTGTCATGTTAAAGAAGATCTTGTTACAGAACATGCAAAAACAGCAGAAGCTATAGCAGGTAGTTCTCAATTATCCTTCTGTTCTCAGAGCTTCCATAATGTTCCTTTACAAGCTTAGTTGTTCTGTAGATTAGTATTAGGCAATATGTTCTCATTGGATGCTCACATTTTGGCTTTTGGCTGATCGAATATATAATTTTTGTTTCAGGTGGCAAGAAGGCAGGAGAGCCAGTACTAAAGCAAGAACTAGATCAAGCTTTGAGGCAGGGAATATCTGCAAATGAGAGATTAACTCATTCAGATGATGCATTGGCAGAGTACAAGCAGCAATTAAATTTCGTTCGAGAAGAACAGGAGCAAAGAATAAACGATGCTGTTATGATGACAGCAAGAGAGTATGAGAAGGCACAGAAGAAATTAGAAGAGAAGCTGAGAGAGACAAGTCAACAGCTTACAAACTTGGCTTTGGAAAATACTAATCTGAACAAAGCCCTTCGAGCAAAAGAGAAACTCATTGAAGATTTGAATAGACACAAGTCTAGAGCAGATGCAGAGTTCAGTGCACTAATGGCCAGACTGGATTCCACAGAAAAAGAAAATGCTTTTCTAAGATATGAATTTCACATGCTTGAGAAGGAACTTGAGATTCGGAGTGAGGAGATGGAATACAACCGCCGGTCTGCTGAAGAATCACACAAACAACTTTTGGAGAGTGTGAGGAAAATCACAAAGTTAGAACAAGAATGTCAAAGACTTCATCTCCTTATGCGAAAAAGGCTGCCAGGTCCTACTACTTTGCTGAATATGAAGAGTGAGGTTCAAATGCTTGGAAGGGATCAGACCGAGATGAGAAGAAGAAAGTTGAATCCTACCAGAGATATAATTGTAAGAGATGCCAACAAGGGAAATTCTCCTGAAATTCCAAATAAGAAGATGCGTCTCATGATTGAGCAATTACACGATCTGGAAGAGGAAAACAAAACCCTTAAAGAAATTTTAATCAGGAAAAACTCCGAACTCCTTTCTTCGAGGACCACGCATTCTCAAACAGCTTCCAGATTGTCACAGGCTGGTACTCAGCTTGGACAGCTTTCCAAAGGCCAGAAATCTATGGAGCTAGTTGCATGCAGTCCGATTCCAAATGACATTTCTCGGTCTTCAAGGTTTGACATTGGCAGTGATGATGGGATTAGTTCCTCTGAATCATGGGCTAGTGCTCTAATTTCAGAGTTGGAACATTTTAAAAATGAGAGACTTAAAAGTCCAAAGGAATGCCGAGAAGTTGAGGTTTCAGACATTAGCTTAATGGACGATTTTGTTCAGATGGAGAAAATGGCAATAGTTTCTGCAGTTACACCTCCTAACAAGGGACATCATCGTTGCTTTACTGGTAGGGAACTAGTGCCAGTTGAAGTTGATTCCAGCTTCAGCGACAGAAGAAAGTACAGCCAGTCAAAAGATGCGAGGCCAGAGAATTCTTTTGACTGGCTTCAGGTTGTTTTAAAAGCAATGTTGGAGCAAAAGAATGTTTCGAACCGAAGTCTAGATGAGCTATTTGAGGACATCAAAATTGCCTTGGGTTACATAAATCAACCAACTAACCATGAAGCTCATAGAACTGCAGTCTCAGGGCATCGTGCAGAATGTGATCCTATAGATTCATTTAGTGGAGCTCTGAGTATTGACACCTCAGTGGAAGATAATGGCAGCCAACGCAGTCAGTCCAGTCTGAGTAAATCAATCTCTAAACTCATTAAGCTGTTTCAAGGAATCAACCAAACATCTTTGGTATATGATTGTACTACAGATGTTTTGTCATATAGGGACCAGAGTTCCCAGATATTTAACTCAGCAGCATCAACAGACTACTTAATCCGCATTTTCCAATGGAAACGTTCAGAACTAAATGCTGTTGTGGAAAAGTGTGTCCTTACTTGTCACAATCTGTTGGGAGGAAAGGCTAATTTTGAAAATTTTGTTGAGGAACTTACTTCTACTTTGGACTGGCTTTTGAACGACTATAGGACACCTAAAGATGCTTCAACCATGAGGAATAAAATTAAGAAGCATTTTGGTTGGCAAGAAGACCAAGGAGATATTGCAGTTGAGGGTGCAATTGGGGAATCAATTATTGGACATACATCTGAAGAGCAGTCATTGTGTTTGCCTTTAGTTGCTTCTTCAAATGACCAAGATGTTTCGTTGAATAAGGTTCAGGATAAACTGCAAGAAGAAAACGGTAGATTAAAGGATGAACTAAAGAGCATGGAAGCTCAACTAAAGGAATCACAGCAAATAGTTGAAAGCTTGCAATCAGAACTGGAGAGTCTGAAACAATCGGAAGGGATTATGGAAGACCAGATCGAAAATCAGAAGTCGGTTAATGAAGATCTTGATACCCAGCTAAATGTTACCAAAGCAAAGTTGAATGAAGTCTTCCAGAAGTTCTCGTCGTTAGAAGCTGAATTGGAGCATAAACATAGCTGTTGTGAAGATTTAGAAGCAACATGTCTTGAGCTCCAACTCCAGCTACAAAGGTAATCACCAGTCTCCTGACTTTTTCTGCTGTGGAAACTATATAAAGCTTATGTTGATTGATGAGAAAATTCTGATTTTTTAAATTCACAGTGCTGAAAAGAAGGAAACTCCAGAGTTTGGCATAAACCAAGAGGAAAAGCAGTCCCAATCTGTAAGTTACAGTTTTTTTTTTTTAGGTTTAGCTAATAGAGTTCAATTACATGAAATCTATAATTAAGTGAAGGCAACTCAGCTATGCTTGACAAAATTGAAAGAAGCGATAGCAGAAGAATATGATCACATCCAAACATATATTGTGATACTGCATTGATCATCTCATTACATATAGTGGTTGTGTTTAAAAAGGAGTTCAAACTTCCTAAGAAAATAGATTTAAAAAATCAACTGCAATTGTAAACAATATTTTAATTAGGCACTACAGTGTGACTGTTCTTCAAACTTTCAGGGATGGGAAATCACTACAGCTTCGGTGAAGTTGGCAGAGTGCCAAGAAACCATCCTAAACCTAGGAAAACAGCTGAAGGCACTGGCTACGCCAAGGGAAGCAGAACTTTTTGACAAGGTGTTCTCAACAACCACCAGCACTGCAGCCAATGCCAGTGACAATAACTTGAACAGGCGCTCTTCGCTACGTGATCAAATGCTTGCTGAGGATAACCCCAGAGTCGGGGATATCAAGTCTCCAAAGGAGAAAGAAACACAGAGAGATGCAGATGCAGAAAAACCATCCCTTCTTCACTCTGATAGTCATAATGCCTTGTCCACGCCTACTGCTCTGATGCGGGAAGGGCATCTTGGTTCAAGGCATAAAGCTGGTAATAGTGCAGTTGGGAGTCTGGCTATTGTGCCAAGTAAGAAACAAGGAGGTTTTGGTTTGCTCAGGAGGCTACTGCTGCGAAGGAAGAAAGGAAGCAACAAGAAACCCCAATCCTTGGCCAAGGCATGATTGCCAAAAGCCGCAACAAGCCGCATGCCTACCGGGGGAATAACAACTAGCAGCATGCAACTTATTGATGCAACTTATTATTGGTTACTTACGGGGTTTGGTCGCATGACATTGATCGTTAGATCTTGAGAGTTTGGTTCTTTTCTTATATAGTGTTTAGTGTTAGAGAGAGAGAGAGTGACATCGTAGGTATGGCTGATGTATATATGTCTTTGTTTGAAAGAGTTTGAAAGCCGACAAGAATGATGATGATGGCAAATGAACAGACCATCTACATATTAGCCTTTTCAGATATTTGCCCTTTCTGCATGTCAATGAAATGTATCACTAATCTTCCTTTCACATTCAACCTCATACAATTTTCTGACATTCCATTAAAATGTATAGTGGTCCTCCTAGGTTCGATTGATGGCTGCAGCTGCTTCCTTCATATCAAGCAAGGCCTCCTCAAAGCACTTTGCAAGAAATGCCGGGTCAGGGATGATATCTTTGGCCACCAAAATTTGCATGTCTGCTCTTTCAGCATAGCTTATCATGTGCATTGTAAGTGCCTGCATTACCAACCAGCAAAATCATTCATGTTATACATATATATTTCTGATTTGCTCTAGTTGACAATTCAGTACGTCTAGACAAATTTGCATTACCAACCAGCAAAATCATTCATGTTATACATATATATTTCTGATTTGCTCTAGTTGACAATTCAGTACGTCTAGACAAATTTTAAGTGATTCTGTGGGCTGTACATGGGGCAGGCTGGATGAATTCACTCTTAGGTAAGTTATAGGGTTGCCTCCAAATATGATTTCTTCTTGCGGGCCAAGTATATTTGAGATAGTAAAGCTAGTATTGCAAACAATCCTGTAATTCAGCCAGGCAGCAACCTGCAGTACAACAGAAAGAAGCGGTTTTTAATATCCAAATTGGAAAGTGAACTTTGCTTCTTTTTTTTTATATTGTTTTTGTTTCAAAACTGCATTCTGTGCTCACCTTTGCTCCCAAGTAGGTCATTACAAAATACCCAAGTTTGTACGAGAAATGAGCCTCCAGAGATCGTTTCTTCCGGTCAATCATCACTTTAGCTATCTTCAGATATGCTAGACGATCAGTTCCACTTATTTTATGATAATATATAGGTAGGAGAAGCATGCCGAATTTGTTACCCCAACTTGACCCTGAATTGCTTTTCATCAAATCGGATATTTCCTGTTCCGATATCATCAGATTGATTCAAGTAACCACCAGAAGTTTAAACTTCAATAATTTCATAAGAAAACAAAGACAACACCATTGAAATAAATGGATAGCACAAATAAAATATAAGGTTACAAGTTTCAGCAAACAAACCTGCAATCCAGGCTGCTCTCTTAAATTCACCATGGCTATCCCTGTAATTTGAAGTCCCTCGGGCAAAGCTGATGACATACACAATTGGGTTATTGTCCTTGAATGCATCAGACATCTGATTCAAATGGGAAGTACAAGTAAACAACCTCAGTTGTCATTTAATTACCATTTGTTGTTCTGTGATCTAGGTATCTTGATAGCCCTGATGAAATCACCCCAAAAAGAACATCATTGATGGTCTGCAGAGTGGCATGAAATTATAGTCAAAACCTTTAAAAAAAATTTTTTTTTTATACCAAAAAAGAATCTTTAAAAAACTCTCAGATAGGGACCCAACCCAAATACCCAATATAGAAATCCTTTTTCCCAAGCAGTAGCCAACATTCTCATAAATCACTTACTGCATTTGGAACGGACTTCTTGACGAGCTTCATGTCCTGAACCCTAAACCGAGCAGTGGCCAACTTTCTAGGCCAGAGCTCAACCCCATCACCACCACTGATCTCTGTTTTTCTGTCACAAACCCACAAGCATCTCAACACAAACTCCACCACAAAAATCAAGCTAAACCACAACATACCCACAAACCCAATCAACAAAGCCCACCAACCCTTTTTACCATTCACTCTGTTTCTCTTCCCAGAAGCCAAAGTTGGCATCTTTTCCTCATCTTCAGCTCCCCTGCAACTCGCCAAGAACAGAGACATGAGCGAAACACCATCTCCCAAAGCGTGGTGGATTCGGAAGATGGCGCAGTTGTGACCCATTAGAAGGTGAACTTCCCACATGGGTTTCTCGGCGCTTAGCCCAGAGCTGGTGGAGAGGTCGGCCAAGTAGTCGTTGACCGCGGTGTCATGGTCAAAATGGGATCCGGTGGTGATGGGGTTGGGGACGACAATGACGTGGCGGTCGAGGTCGAGGTGGGGGATTTTGCGCCAGTGCTCGAGGCCCTGTGAGTCGCGGACCATGAGGCTTGAGAATCTGGGGTGGGAGAGAAGGAGAGAGCTTTTGAGATGGGACTTGATTGAGTCTATGTTTATTGGGTTCTTGAAGCCGACGGCGCAATGAATTATTTGGTTCATTTGGGGTTGAACAAAGAGGCGGCCTGCTGGGGTTAGGGGCTCGTCGGAGTAGTCAGCCGCCGCTGAAGCCATGACAGAGAGAGATAAGGCTGCGTGGTTGGTCTGTGTCGGAAATGAGGGGCGTGGTTGACTGTTGAAAAATTAGAACACGTAATGAATTTAGTGGCCAGAGAATGTCTTCGGAGTAACAAACTATGTTTACTAGATTTATACTCTTCCTTCTACTTGTGGTAGATCTATTTTATAGGATTCTTCACTTAGGGCAAAATACAATTATAAAGGGCTATATAAATTATATTTTTGGACAAATTTTAAGGAGATATTGGAAAAATACAATTCCAATCATACTCAATATCCGTATCCTAAAATAGAGAGACTTCTAGAAGTTTCTAAATCTAAAAAGAGAGAAATGACTCCTAGTGACTCTCTATAATTTAATGCTCTCATGTTGCGTCATCACGTTCACTTCATCTCTTTTTAATTTCTTTAATTTGTTTTTCAAGAAAACGATGGAAACATTACAAATCCAAGAGAAGATTGTAGTTCTACAGTCCAATTGACTATTTAGGTTGTTTTCTTTCTGATTGAGAGTTCTTTCTGAGAAATTTGGGAAAATAATTAATTAATTTTAGTTTAGTGTTTGATTTTCATTATGGTGAAATTGAAATGTTTAGTGTTTGATTCATCACTGCTTTCCTATAGCCAAACTGGGGATTTAAGGATTACAAACTATTATGCAGAGTTTTGTTTATTTGCTTATGCCATAAAATTGAGAATGTGATGAACTAGAGACAATTTTATGGCCTCAAGTTCTCCCATTCTTCCTCTTTGCAAATCCCCTCTTCTTCTGATATGTTAGTGTTTTGTGGGCTATGGGCATGGCTACTTCTTTGTTGATTGATTATGGACCTTATGATTGTGTGTTTCTTTACAGGTGGACAAGGGTAAGGTTCCACTACCCTTCACATTGAAAGATCAGAATGGAAAAACTGTGAGCTTCTCCAAGTTCAAAGGAAAGCCTGTGGTTCTCTATTTCTTCCCTGCTGTGCTGATGAGACCCCAAGGAGCTGCAAACAGGTTCAAAATCATGACATTGTTGCATGTTCTAATTCTCCCATTCGTTTAGTGGTAGGGGCAGCCTGAAATGTTCATTTCCTTACTTAAAGCATGATATCTTTTCAGTCAGCTTATCCTAGATTGGTTTTTGCCCAATAATTTTTGCTCTCCGGAAAAAAAAAAAAAAAAAAACCACTATGATCTGATTATTGTTGTAAGTTTTCATTTGTTATGATATGCAAATTCAGATTGGAGCTGACAGAGATAAAGACTGTATCTTTAATTAGTGCAGACACTGACAAATTGATGCTCCCTTAGGCTTGTGATTTCATAGATTCTTATGAGAAGTCTAAAAGGTCTGGCACTCAACTTGTACTCAGTCCGTTGCCTATGTTGCACAGAAGAGCTGGCTTGTTCAATGTTTCTTTGTTCTGCCACTCAGCTTCTTAAAAGTCTGTTGTAATTTGATGGTAAATTCATGGTGGTTAATTCTCCATACAAAGGCCAAAACAGTGTTTTAGATGAAAAATTACTTCATGTTACAACTGAACAAGTTTGCATATTGAATACGTAACAGAATTTTTTTTAAATAAATTTATTTTAGTTGAAGTGTTTTGTGATTTAACAATTTAGTCTATATCTTATTAACATAATGAAGGTGGGATTGGCAGAATAAGAAATGCTCTTCTTTTTCCATTGAAAACGAAGTTTCTAGTGCAGAGATTTTGCTGAAGGCATATGTAAATAAAATCTACATCTTTGTTGGCTGAAAATTGTTCGAGTGCAGAGGTGTAAATTGCTGCAAATTTAGAATTCATGTTGGAGATGGAAATCTACATCTTTGTTTGCATCCCCATAAGCGGACCAGGGCGTGTACGTCAGGAGAAATTATACACTAGTTCGGTAGTACAGATGACGTGGTACTATAGACTAATAGTTTTCTGACACCTGGCCAAACATTGACCTGTCGACATAAATGCACTTTTAACATTAAGGCAACCGTACTACAATACTAGTATACTATATAAAAATGAAGATGGCTCGTACTCTTGTTTCTTATTTCCTTAAGATGAAGGCGACAAACCGACACGGATAAGCTTGGTTTGGCACAATGGTGATGGTTCAGTCAACAATTGAGGGGTGGAGTGGAGGTGGATCAAAACGAACCATGCACATCTCTAGGTTTTAATTTCAGTTTTGTTAGCTTCATATACATTCATGACGCATGACGCATTACGTATGTCTTTCCATGTACATAATACATGTTGTACGTAGGAATAATGTTAACTTGATATACATTATTGACTCATTTTCTAATAGCTTAAGCTTAGTTGTTGTCTAACAGCTATTCTTAGAAATTTTGAGTTTTCTACGTGGAGCATTGTGGGTGTAATTATTGTCTAACATCTTATTTTTGTGTAGACATGAGCTTAACCAAATTGGGAACAGAGAATGTGCTCCACACTATGCACCCGAGTTCGAATCCCTCTCGCTTAGTTTAGATTTGATTAAACTAGATTATTGCATGAATATTGAATAAATAAAGAAATAAATCGTGACATGATTTATGAAAAATGAGTGCCTGCTTTTTTTTCTCAAACAAAATAAATAAATAAAAGAGTGCTTGGTTATTTTTTTTTTTCTTTTCTTCCTACTTGTTTTTTCTTCCCAAAAAAAAAAAAACACATTGTTGGTAAAATATTATTATTGCTATATTTACGATAATTTCGAAAATAAAACTTTATTATAAATTTGAAATAAATATAAGAAATTAACGACAAGGAAAATTTTAATAATGCTATACAGATGATCGAGTCTAGAACTTCGTTCTATCTCTTTAAGACGAAACTGCCTTATCACAGGTGCTTTTAGGATTTGTTTGGCAAACGTCTCCCATGATACAATGATCGACTTCTTGTTGAAGTAGTACTACAATCCCTAAGAAAAGCGAACTCAGACTTGTGTATGAACTCTCTCTTACTAACTCACTATATTTCTGAAAATACAATGCTATAAATGCTCTAAAAACTACTTTTGTCGGATGACAATTAGATGAAATGAAATGCTGCATGACTTTCTCTATTTAGAGCACTTCCATCACAAGAGGCTAGCCTAGGCAGGAAGGGGCCCTAGGCCCGGGGAGCAATTCCAGGCCGCCAAGTCTAGCCCGGCCAAGAGGTGGGTCCCATAAGCCCAGGCAAGCCCACTGGCAGATCTGGCCCGGACTCTTGCCTTCTGGCTTCTAACGTCAGCGCTAACCCACGTCTGCCAGAAACCAATGGCTACAAGCCATGTGGCTTCTCCTAGAGCCTCTAATTCAAAAAATTTATCCAATCCAACGGCTGTCCATTTTTTTGCTAAAAAAAATTGAAAAAAATTGTACAAAATATCAAGAAATTTTGGAATTTTTTTTCCTATAAATACCTACAAATATTATTCACTTTCCACACCAAATCTTCATACAAATTCATCTACTTTCAGTATTTTTCACTTTCCACACCAAATTTTCTACTACAAAATTCCATTCGTGTAAAAATACAAATGGCCTCTTCCATCGAAGCCGGAGAGTCATGGATAAATGTTCGAAGTGGTCAAAATCTTGGTAATGAGGTAAATAAAAAATAAAAAATTGCCATTTTATTCAATTTAATGTCATTTAAAAAAAAAATTTCTTGTATTTTCAATTTCTTTTTTTTTTAGTAGATTATTCCAGGTAAAACAAAAAAGAGGAAAACCATTACACATGGCTCCTCAAGCGAACAATGCCCACAGTCGGTTCCAGTGGTGCGTTCCATGTTGGAAATAATGGCATTATTACGTCATCCGAAGGAAAATACTCCCCCACGTCGTGATCCGGTGGAACCTGTTAGAAATATGCTCATAAAGCCAACTAATTATATAATAGTTAGAGTTAAGGACATCTATGATAAAAGACATATTATGTTATCAATGGGTAAGAAAAGTTGTTTTATACATTAAATCATCTTATATTATCTTTCAATATGTAGAACAACCATAGTCCAAGGAATACACAAGTGGATATGAGAGCTATGTAATGAGATTGCATACATGGAGACTTCCCATCATCTCTAAATCCCAAATATGTTCATGGTAATAAGAATATTGATTCCGCATCAATATCCCGCAAAGACCAGTACGCACAGTATCGTTTCTATATGTAGGGAATTGCAAGGTCTTAAGTCATTAAGTGTGGAGACACATCGATATGTGTGTAGGTGCTTGTAGAAGAACAAGTACACTGAACACGATCAACACATGAGTCACTGCATAGAAGTTTTTACTCACATGTCAAGCCAAAACTCATAAATTGCAATGGTGCAAACTAATCCTTAGACCTGAGGCATCATAGATGTTTTATGGCTATATTGTTAATTTTTGAGGACACTATACGATCATACTGAATTAGGTATAGCTTAAAGGTGCTCATCAGGATTCTCAAAAGAGTCGTGGAAGTAAATGAATGTACAACAAGGAATCTCTACTCTCAGTAAAGGAGAGAGAATACTTTAAGATATGATTGGTCAAATCTCTGCGCCGAATAGTAGATAAGACTTGAAAGAAGAAGTCTTCAAATCTTATTGGGATAATCATATAAAAGGAATGATTCACATTAGGATATTGACAATCGGATTCCATGATATAATAATGTGAATAAAGAGCATTGACATAAGAGAAAGATTCAATTGCACAATCATTCCAATTTGAATAGGTTCTTTCACAACGTCTCATTTAGCTCGGATAACCGTGACTTGTTGTTAGGTGAAACCATGGTTTGTGGATGTCCTGCATGATTTTAATTAACCTTTATTAATAGGAAGAATTAAATTATGGAATTTAATTCCCATATCATCTCTGAGGAGTTGAGTCATCCCACTACCTTGCTAAATGGAACTTACAGATCTGCACACCCAAAAAATGTGATTAGAGGTACAAGTGAGGAGAAATGAAATAAGGAGACACAAGTCAATGGTTGATAATCAAATGTCAAAGTCAATGGTCAAAAGTCAACATATTGACTGGAGCAATTGACCAAAGTCAAATAGTTCGACTGGGTCAAATTGCATGAGGCTATAATTACAATTTGATAGTTAAATTATAATTAAAAGATTAATTATGAAATTAATATTGACATATAGAAATATTGGATTGGGCTTTTAAATATGATTTAAAAGGAAATTGATAAAATAGCCCAAAAGACTATTGGGCCCAAGGGATAAGTGACACAAGATGACATGACTCATGAACTAAATGGATCCCCAATACCCACCCAAAAATTCGACACCTAAGGGGGAGCTCTGCCCTTGCTTTTTGTGTTGTTCTATATAAGCTAAGTGTTGGAGAAAACCTAGCTAGGGTTTTTGCTTTTCCTACTTTGGTTGATGAGTGATCATCTTTGTATCTCATCTTCCATAAACCAAAAATTGGTCCAATCAAGAAGTAGACTAGCATCCATACTTCATGATTGCCTTCTCTTGATCTCTAGGAGCATTTGGTGTGGTGAGGTAGAGGAATTTAATCTTGGAGCCTTAAGGTGAATGAGTCAAAATCAAGAGAAACAAAAGGTATTTCTAACAAAGGTGTTCATTCTTGAGAAATCAAGAAAAGGTCATCAAGGGTAAAGATATATTCCCTTTTTTCCTTTTTCTATTTGCGTTCAAAGAGAATAGGCTAAAATACTTGGTTTAAAATGAAAAATGTTTAGCTCAACTAGTATAAACAAAATGAATCCGCCATTTAGAATGTTTTTGTTGTATAGGTTGTGGCTAAAGTTCATTTCCTAAGCATTAGATGCATGTTTCCTTCAGAACCACCTCCACCAATGATTGAGTTGTGCTTGTACTCGATTGTGTCAGACTATAAGGGCTGGGAGTATTTCAATTGTATGATGAGTGAGATGTGAATTTTATAATAAATATAGACAAGTGGCAATCGAAAATCTTACCCAAAATTTGAGATGGGAATTTTATAATAAATACGGACACGTGGCAACGAAAATCTTATCTGAAAATTTAATCCTAAAATTTAAATTGAAAATCTTATTAGAAAATTTTATCTGAAATTTGATAGAGAATTTTATAATAAATAGTGACACGTGGCAACCAAAAATCTTATCAAAATTAATGGTTTAAGTATGAAAAATAGAAAATAAAATAAAATGAATAGTAATTGCCCTTGCCCTTGCCCTTTGGGATGGAAACCAAAAAGGCAAGAGCTGCCACTATTCACGTGAATAGTGACAAACATTGCATTGCCTTTGCCTTGCCCTTGCTCTTTAGGGTAGAAGTGCTCTTATGGGCAAAAAGGCATGTATTCAAAAAAGATGTGACTGGAAAATATTAACAAATGTGTCTTTTCTTATTACAACAATAAATCAAGAAGTGCAATGTTTCAATTATTATGAAACAATGCAACTTTTCACACAAAGTATTATTATTTTAAATAATATTTTATTTTTCTTCTATTAAGAACATGACTATTCTCAATTGATACATACTCATTTACAAAAGTCATGTACTTAAAAGTTACGAACCCCACAATTTAATTTCCATTTTCAATTATTAAAAAAATTAAATATAAATATTATAATTTTCTAACAAATCAATCATTTGTTTCTCAATGGGCTGCTTCCTTCATATCCATCAATGCCTCCTCAAAGCACTTCGCAAGAAAATCCGGGTCAGGAATGATATCTTTGGCAACCAAAATTTGCATGTCTGCTCTTTCCACGTAGCTCACCATATGCATTGTAAGTGCCTGCATGTACGAATCAGCAAAAACCTTCATACCCTAAATTGACAATTTAGGAACTTTGAAGTGAATATTTGGGGTATACATGGGGCAGGCTAGATGTATTCACTCTGAGGTAAGTTACAGGGTTTCCTCCAACTGCAATTTCTTCTTGTGGGCCAAGTATATTTGAGATAGCAAAGCTAGTGCTGCAGACAATCCTGTAAAGAAGCCATGTAGCAATCTGCAGTTCATTGGAAAAAAAAAAAATTTGTAAATGTATGTTTTTCTTGTTTGAAAACTGCATTTTGATGATCCTCACCTCTGCTCCCAAATAGGTCATTAAAAAACACCCAATTTTGTATGAGAAAAGAGCCTCCAGAGTCTGTTTCTTGCGGTCCATAATCACCTTAGCTCTCCTCAAATACTCCAGAGGTTCAGTTCCAGAACCTTTTTTTATAATAAATAGGTAGGAGAAACGTGCTGAATTTGTTACCCCAACTCGATCGAGAGTTGCTTTTCATCAAATCTGTTAGTTCCTAATCAGATTGTTGATTCCATAAGGAAAACAAAAACAACCCATTGAAATGCATATATCTCACAAACAAAAATTATGCAAGTTTAGAATTTACAGCAGACCTGCAATCTAGGTTGCTCTCTCAAATTTGCAATAGCTATCCCAGTAATTCGAAGCCCCTCGGGCAAAGCTGGTGAGAAGAACAACTGGGTTTAGCAAACTTTTGGTTATGGTGATTGAATGCCATTGATATCTGTTTCAAATGGGAAGCAAAAGTGCATATCAGCAATTTCTAATTACCATTTGGTGTTCGGTGATCCAGGTATCTTGATAGCCCTGCTGAAACCACCCCCACAAGAACATCATTGATGGTCTGCAGCATTGTGGCATAGAATTTTTTTCAGTCAATGTTAGAATTTGGTATTTAGCTTGCTGGATTTAGTGACAGATTTACAGAACAAAATAAAACTTTTTGTAAGCAACGTATGCAGAGGAGAGAAAAACTTAGAGAGAATGAGAATGTTTCAGTCTATTTTTTTTCATCTATTGCATCAGGGCCAAAAACACACTATATGCATGACACAAGCTGCAAAAAAAAAAAACAGATCCTAAAAACTAGGACACAAGGACTCATCTCCAGCCATTCAAGGTCATTGGAGGCTATGATTCTTACACCTAGGCTAGAAATCGTTACAACAGAAAGGACTAAGACAGCTAAGAATGACAGCTGTAGAGTTCCTCAAAATAGTAAGAAAAATAGCCGTTGGACATATCCTATAACAGCTATTACTATAAGAGGAAAGTTCTTCAGCTCCTTGGATTCTTCATCCTCTTCACTGTCAATCTGCAGGATTAACATCTGCAGCTTGATTCAAGACTTGTATGCAGCTTAACTCTCAACAATCAAAACCCTTTTCTTTTTTCTAAAGAAAAATCATTTGAAAAAAATAAAATAAAATAGGATTTTTGTTATTTGAACAACTCCAGAAAAGGAACCAACCAAACCCAATATACAAGAAAAACAGAAGAATTAGCAAATCAATTACCGCATTTGGAACAGCTTTCTTGACGAGCTTCATGTCTTGAAGCTTAAACCGAGCGGTGGCCAGCTTTCCATCGCCGCCACTTATCTCTGTTTTTCTGTCACAAACCCACAAGCTCCTCAACGCAAACTCCACCGCAAAAATCAAGCTGAACCAAACCATACCCCCAAACCCAATCAACAAAACCCACCAGCCCTTTTCACCATTCACGCTGTTTCCCTTCTTCCCGGCAGAGGCCAAAGCCGGAAGCTTTTCTTCTTCTTCAGCTCCCCTGAAACTCGCCGAGAACAGAGACATGAGCGAAGTCCCATCTCCCAGAGCGTGGTGGATGCGGAAGACCCCGCAGTTGTAGGCCATGAGGAGGTGGAATTCCCACAGGGGTTTTTCGGCGCTGAGGCCAGAGCTGGTGGAGAGGTCGGCCAAGTAGGCATTGACCGAGGCCTCGTGGTCAAAGTTTGATGCCGCCGTGACGGGGTTGTGGACGAGGATGACGTGGTGGTCGAGGTCGACGGGGGAGCTCCTGTGCCATTGCTTGAGGCCTCGGGGGCCGCGGACCATGAGGCTGGAGAATCTGGGGTGGGAGAGAAGGAGGGAGGTTTTGAGGTGGGATTTAATGGCGGCGATGTCAATGGGGTTTTTGAAGCCCATGGCGCAGTGGATTATTTGGTCCATTTGGGGTTGGAAGAAGAACCCACCAATTGGGGTTATGGGCTCGGCGGAGAACTTGTCAGCTGCCGACGACCTCAAGAAACACAGACGGAGAGATGAAGAAGAAGAAGAAGAAGGGTCCTTGGCTTTGGTTTCCTTGCTCTCTCCCATGTGACTCTCCATGTTTCTGTGGTCTTTGCTGGCCTTGTGGTTTTGATACATGGCGGAGTTATTGGGTTGTTTTTGCTTTCGTTATAGATTATATATGCAGAATTATTGTATCAAAAGGGAACTAAAATTTAGATTATCACCACCCCTTTCCTTACAGTCTATCTTGATCATTGTCTCATTAATGGCAATAAGAGAAGCAAATGATTAGGATGAAATTCTGGGCAATTTTCTTGTATTTAGTTAGCAAATTGATGGGACTCTAGACCGAGTGATGGTAGAAAGACCACATTTATGTGCCAAATTGTGTACCTCGCTCTTAATAGAGTGGAGATGACATTTATTAATTATTCATTTGAATGTTAATTAAGAAGTAAAAAGAGCATGAAGGTTTTAAAATAAAAAATATATATTATTACATGATGTGACTTATTATCCATTACTTGTGGTTCTTGGTTAATTACTTATGGTTGCATTGCGGCTGGCTGCTTCCTTCATATCAAGCAAGGCCTCCTCAAAGCAGTTTGCGAGAAATGCCGGGTCAGGGATGATATCTTTGGCCACCGAAATTTGCATGTCTACTTTTCCAGCATAGCTCACCAAGTGCATTGTGAGCGCCTGCATTTACCAATCAGCAAAAACATTCAGACATAAATTATAAACTAGAAAAAATTGTCTTGTTTTGAGGGCAGTACATGTGGACCGGTAGTTGAATTCACTCTCAGATAAGTTACTGTGTTGCCTGCGGCTGTAATTTCCTCTTCTGGGCCAATAATATTTGAGATAGTAAAGCTTGTATTGCAAATGATATTGTTATTAAGCCAGGCAGTAACCTGCATGCAGTAAAAAAGGTAAAAAATTTCAATATTCAAATTGGAAGGTGAACTTAACCTGCATGCATTTTTTTATATCCTGAATTTGATCACCTTTGCTCCGAAGTAGGGCATTGCAGAAAGTATAGTTTTGTATGAGAAATAAGCCTGTAGAGATTGTTTCCTCCTATCAATCATCACCTTAGCTCTCTTCAGATACGCCAGAGGATCATCAGGGCCGTTGGTTTTATGATAATAAATAGGTAGGAGAATCATGCCGAACTTGTTACCCCAACTTAGTCCTGGTGAATTGTTTTTCATCATATCGGATAGTTCCTGATCATCAGTTTCGTTTCAGTTCCATCCAACCACCACGAGTTGAAATTAATTTCGATCATTTCATGAGAAAAATAAAGAGAGAATTAATTAACAAGCCATAGGGTTGCAAGTTACAACAAACCTGCAATCCAAGTTGCTCTCTTAGATTTACCATTGCTAGCCCTGTAATTTGAAGCCCCTCAGGCAAAGCTGAATGATGACAAAAACAATTGGCTTTAGTTAATTTAGCTATCTCATCTTAGGAGTGATCATTTTTTCACTACTCCAACCCATTACAAATTTTGTTACCTCGCATAAAAACGAATATGACATGCTAGGTAATTAACTTACACAAAATGAGAAAGTATTTATGCATATATGTAGACTGTGACTAATTAGTATTGAACCCCTTCATAATATTGTGACTTATATTTGATAGGGGTGTATGTCGGTTCGAAATCAATACAATTTAGTTAATCCACATATGATCCAATATAAATTGAATTGTGATTTTTTCAATCCAATCCAATCATATTAGATGTTTAAATCCAATCTGATCCGATCCAATTGATATTGGATTGGATTGAATTGGATAATCGGTTTTGATAATAGAAAAAGACAATAATGATACATATTAAATATTTATCCTTATATAATCAAACATATTAATAGACACAAATGTAAAATATAAATGAAATATTAGAGAGAATTGTTTTGATTATATAATATATTAAACATAACTCCATTAGAGAGATTTTTTTTTTTTTCCAAACTCTAGCCTCTCTCTCTGTGTGAGTCCTAAATGAAAATTCCATAGAGGGGGGAGGAGGAAGAAGCGTCACTGCCCTCCTCCCCCTTTTCTCTTCTCGTCTTTTCCTTTTAGGTTCGTGAATAAGTCCATTGGGGCGGTTTGAATAAAAAACATCTTGTGGTGGTTTCTTCTAAGCCATGGTTAGACTGAAGTTCCCCATCACTCCTTTTAGTCTATGTTCTCAATCAAATCCTACTTCCAAAACCCGCTCCCTAACGCCACTCATATTCTTTAAATTTGATTTTACATCGTCTTTGATGGAGGTTTCTGAAAATCACCCAATTGTTCTTTGGCAAAGTTATTGTTTTCGTTTATTTGTTCGCTCTTATGCGCAGGTAGATTGCTGAAAATCATATTTTCCCCAGATCTGTTACAGATGCGGTGGTGGGTGTGACCGCGACAGCGCTTCTTCAAGTGGTGATTGTAGGGTTTGTTTAGACTCATAGGTTGATTTAGGGTTTTGGTTATGTTGAGTTTCTGGGCTTTGTTTGGGCATATGGCTAATTGTGGTGATGTGGGCTATTAGTTTTAGTGCGGCTTTTGTCCGCGTTAGTTTTGCTTTTAGCAAGTTAGTTTGTTGCCCTCTTGGAATTGGAATTTTATATATCTTGTTGATTTCTTTGATTGTTTGTAATGTTGAAGTTTATCTAATGAAGTTTCTATTTGATATAAAAATAAAAAAAAATAAAAACGACAAATACCTACAGTAGCGAAATAAGCATAACACTAACTAGATTGGATCGGATTGGATTTGATGGATTCTGATAAGTAAATCCATCATCCGATCCAATCATGTCAGTTTTGAAAATTATAGATCCAATCAATCAGCCAAATTTTCAAAACTAATTAAAATTGAATCAAATTAAAATGAATTGATCTGTTTGTACGAATTGGATTGAATCTTATACACCCCTAATATTTGATTTGCACGGGAAGTATCAAAACTCTTTTAATTACCATTTGGTGTTCGGTGTTCCAGATATCTTGAAAGTCCTGATGAAAGCACACCAAAAAGAACATCGTTGATTGTCTGCATGGTGGGAGAAAACTTATAATTAAAACCTTCTTTTTGAATAATAAAATATAAAAAGATTTCTCATGCAAATTCAAAAACAAAATATTAATTAGAAGCAACGCATATATATATATATATATATATATATATATATATATCAAATTACCGCATTTGGAACAGCTTTCTTGACGAGCTTCATGTCCTGAAGCCTAAACCGAGCAGTGGCTAACTTCCTAGGCCACAGCTCAACTCCATCGCCACCACTGATCTCTGTTCTGTCACAAACCCACAAGCTCCTCATCACAAACTCCACCACAAACACCAAGTTGAACCACACCATACTCAAGAACCCTATCAACAAAACCCACCAACCCTTTCCAATACTACTATCCACTCTTTTCTTGCCCCTCGTCTTCCCATAAGCCAAAGTTGGGAGCTTTTCTTCGTTGTTGGCTCTCCTACAGTCGGCCAAGAACAGATACATAAGAGAAACCCCGTCCCCCAAAGCATGGTGGAGTCGAAACACGCAGCAGTTGTGAGCCATGAGAAGGTGCACTTCCCACAAGGGTTTATCAGTGCTTAGCCCACGGCTGGTG
Organism: Prunus dulcis; assembly: GCF_902201215.1. Classification (NCBI taxonomy): domain Eukaryota; kingdom Viridiplantae; phylum Streptophyta; class Magnoliopsida; order Rosales; family Rosaceae; genus Prunus; species Prunus dulcis. The sequence goes on along the minus strand of NC_047657.1, from coordinate 12,779,820 downwards.
GAGAGATCAGCCAAGTAGTCGTTGACAGCGGTTTCATGGTCAACAGGCTGTGATGCGGTCGAGACGGGGTTGTGGAGGATGATGATGTGGCGGTCGAGGTCAATGTGGGTTGCTTTTTGCCAGTGCTCGACGCCGTGGGAGTCGCGGACCACGAGGCTTGAGAATCTGGGGTGGGAGAGGAGGAGGGAGGTTTTGAGGCGGTACTTGATGGCGTCTATATCTATAGGGTTCTTGAAGCCGATGGCGCAGTGTACTACTAGGTTCCATTTGGGATGGAGGAAGAGACGGCCTGTTGGAGACAAGGGCTGCTCTGCACAGTCATCATCAAAGGAACCCATGAGAGACAGAGAGAGGGATATGGTGGAAGAGTTGTCTGTGTTGGTGCAAGTTGTGATTGCCTTCTTGGAGTATTCAATTTTATAGTAACATTATGTGACATTGTGATAAAATTTTCTTTAGATTCGTAAAAGATATTATAAAAATATATATATTTATATAATTTATAGATAAATTAATAATTTTTTAAATGACTTGAGATTAATATTTTAACCTTATCCTTATATTGTTATAAAGATATATTATAATTCATATATAATTGTTATATTATACCTAAGTGAGTATATATACTTAATAGGAAGTATATAAGTATATGTTTTAATAAATATATATTAATTAATAAAATCCAAATAAAATTTACAAATTTTCATTTTAATTTTATTAAAAAAATTATAAATTAATAACAAAATTAATATTTTTGTATATACAAAATAAAAATGAGAGGCATTATAGGATCTGTGGAGCAATTACTTAGAAGTACATTTTGTGCAACAGCCCTTCCTATCGGTATATTTTCCACATTAATAGGAGTACGTCTGATTTTTTTGATAGTCGCCAATTAAAAGGAAATATTTTCTCAATGATCAAGAGCAAGTGCATAAATATACTCCCGAAAGATAAGTGGGTATAGGAAGTCATGTTGCTGATATCTATCTAGTTCTAAATATCCTTGAAATTCGAGCCATAGAATTTCTCAATTCTAACACAAGGTACTTATAGATCTAATAAGTACATTAGATCTAATAGAATTATTTTGTTGTATCCAGCCTAATTAATAGTTAAAGGGCGGAATTAGGAATTTATCTGGGTGAGTTAGCTAAAATTATACATTAGTATAAACCACGCTAGTTATAAACAAAAGAAAAAAATGGAATTAGAGCCTTATTATTCGTGAAAGGAAGAATTTCTTTTAGAAAAATAGTTCTCTTTTGGAGACAAATTAATGAAAATAAAATAAATTAGAGAGTTAGAACTAAGGACTTTATTATTATTGTGGGTTATTGATGTTGGGACAGTCTTTGACACCATATACAAATGTGAAAAACCTCTGACTATGCGTATTAGTGTTGCCAATATATGAAATTGTATATTTTTATTTATTTTTAGGTTAAGATAGTGCTTATATAGGTTTGAATTTTTTTTTTTCCACCAAAAACATCACTGAGCCACAGCCCACCAGAGTCCACATAGTGGTTCCGCCCATAGTATTAGTTTAGTTTGGCATGGGGGATATGATTGTACGCTTTCTTAAGGGCAATCAATTATGGTTCTTTTCTAAGCAATGCAATATTGCACCCAAAAAAAGGGAATAATTTTGGCACAACTACTATGCGGCTATGCCTATCTCAAGTAGGAAGAAAAATGAGCTGACTCTAAATTAGGGATGGTGGAAGAGTTGTTTGTGTTGGTGCAAGTTGTGAATGCCTCACTGGTCTTTTAGGGCAGGAAAAGTCTTGGATTATTGAATTTTTGTGACAGAGTTGTTTATAGTAACATCATTGACATTATGATATAATTTTCTCATTGTTGATATAGTTGCTCGTTGCATAACAAAGTTGACTTGGCAATAGTTTAGTTTAGCATGAGGAATATGATTGTGCTCTTTCTTAAAAGCAAGGTCTGAAATATCGATGGTATCGAAAATATTGATAGTTCAAAAATACGAAAATTTTAATGAAAATATCATGATATTAACGAGATCGATAAAAATTGAATAAAAACTGCGGATATTGTAAGAAAAACTTGAAAAATTTTATTGAAACTTTGGAGGATGTTTATCTAGTTATCTATTACTTTATCATAAAAACTTGGAAGGAAATTCATTGCATGATGGGTTTAACTGATTTAAGTTAATTATATATAGCGAGTTGACAAATACTGTGAGTGTAGAAAATATGTAGTAATTAATGATAGAAGATTTAACATACCATAATCATTTATTTATAATGATTTACTACAATATTTTACACTTTATACATTGCATGGTAAAATACTTGAGTGACTATGAGGTTCAAAAAATTTCAGTATCTTCATCATCTCTATTTGTTGAGTAACTGTATTGTGAGTAGTCATCAAATGATAAATCCCCAAAATAGTTTTCCATGTAATTGTTAACAAGCCACCTATATGGATCCGAGATTGGTTGACGTTGTCCATAAGCAATTTGAAGATTGGGTCTCGGATTCTTTCCATGAGCAGCTCAATTCCATCCCAAAAAAAACAAAAGGTCAAAGACTCACATTCTCGCATGAAAATCTAATTCTTGAAAAAACAGTTCAAAACAAAACAATATAAATATACATATTTTATCATATTATCACAAAACATAAGCAACATGGTGGTTAAGGTGTTGGAGGAGTGAAATGGTAAGGGTTTGAATCCCCTATGCGTGTGTGCTTTGAGTTTTCTTTTTCTTTTTTTCCACTACATCAATATTTTCGATATTTTAGCGATATTTTAACAAAATATTGCTGAAGTGTGAGCGAAATTATCGACATCGATATTTTCCGATATTATCGACATCGATATTTTCCGATATTTTCTATATTTATACGATATGTGTATGGATATGTTCTAAAATATCTGTGATCCGAACAAATGATAATATCCTCGATATTTCGTCGATATTATCGATATTTTAGACTATGCTTAGGAGCAGTGAATTATCATTTTTTTAAAAAGGTAATAATGTACCCCTAAAAAAAGGGAACTACGTACAACTTTACACCCTTCACCTTACACAAAGTCAAGCTTATGCCTATCTCAACTATCTCATCCATTGCAATTAGAGGAGTAGGGAAGAAAAATGGGCCGACTCTAAGACAACCTAAGTTCCATGAGAGAGAGAGAGAGAGAGAGAGAGAGAGAGAGAGAGAGAGAGAGAGAGAGAGAGAGAGAGAATTGCAATTAGAGGAGTAGGGAAGAAAAATGGGCCGACTCTAAGACAACCTAAGTTCCATGAGAGAGAGAGAGAGAGAGAGAGAGAGAGAGAGAGAGAGAGTTGTTTGTGTTGGTGCAAGTTGTAATTGGCTCCTCTCTTTTTTTTTTTTGTGTGGTTTTTTTGGGGTTTTTTTTTTTATATATATATATAAAGAAAGGGAAGGTTTTGGAGTATTGAATAATTTGAATTTTATACACCATGTGACATTGGAATATAATTTTTTCATTGTTGATGTAATGGAGTTGCTCATCATATAATAAAATTTACTTTAAATTCGCAATAGTTTAGTTTGGCATGAGATATATGATTGTCCCGAGTAGATATAACAATGGATTGTCTTAAGGGATATCAAATCCATTCAATTGGCAACTGATTGTTCAGTAGCTCTTCAAAAAAGGAAAAAAGAAAAGCAAAAGGATATGATTGTTCTATTTTTCAAGGGCAAGAATTATGGTACCAATTTACGATTTGTGGTTTCTTCTAAATTACAAGTAATGTTTTAACAAGAAAATACAATATTTGTATTTTCAATTTTATGTGTTTATCGTATAGATACTACTTGCATCCTTAGCCGTAAACATAATGGATTGCATCCTTGTCCGTAAACATAATGGAGTGATCGAGAGGAAATTCAATTCTAAACTCAACTTGTACAGAGATAAAATATGGGGACAATCAATTCATTGTGGCCCGTTAGAGGTTGGCAGTATGGCTATCACTCTCAATAAGAAACCAAAGAATGAGACTTCTATTCACGTTTTGGCAATTATTCTCCACACCTAAATTTTATGGCCCACTTTGGTCCCTAAATTATTTTTTGTCCAAGCTCCTTCAATCTTTTGGAAGTGCATTTATTTATGAGTGGTGATTTCCTATAAGGAAGAGAGGAAATTCAATTCTAAACTCAACTTGTACAGAGATAAAATATGGGGACAATCAATTCATTGTGGCCCGTTAGAGGTTGGCAGTATGGCTATCACTCTCAATAAGAAACCAAAGAATGAGACTTCTATTCACGTTTTGGCAATTATTCTCCACACCTAAATTTTATGGCCCACTTTGGTCCCTAAATTATTTTTTGTCCAAGCTCCTTCAATCTTTTGGAAGTGCATTTATTTATGAGTGGTGATTTCCTATAAGGAAGATATAGGTATTTATTTAATAAAGACAAATAGTAATTTTGGTTAAGAAAGAGGTAGGTATGTAACATAAATTTAGACTTACATTTCAACCAAATCACTCGAACTCAAGCCTCTAGTTTACATCAAGAGCTCCTTGCCCCTCATTTTCTTGCAATTGTGTATAGACCCAATTCAGACCCATTGCTCACATTAACCTCATTTAACCTATGTTTCTCACTAATTGATTTGATTTTATGCAACCTTTTTATTTTCAATTTTTATGAAATTTAGTTTTTGGGTAGGATGGGACTTCAAAAGATGGGGACATTAGAAAAATGGCCCTTGTAAACCATGTGTTTTACATGCGATCACTTTTCTCTGATAGAAGCGATATTTGGGGTTGGGGAAATCCAACATAGGACCTCGAGTGCAGAGATAAATACTCTTAATCACTTGAGCTATAAACACCTTACACATTCAATCACTTTTTGTTAGTTATATTAAGGGAAGTCACCATTTGTCTTCAATAAGGACACTTGCGATTGTTTAGGTATCAACTTGGGACTAAACTCAAAAAGTTCATGGTGCAAATTTGTAATAAACTCATTAAATTTTTTGTTGTGTGTCGAGATTAAATTTGTGGGTGTGTGAATAGGTTTGTCACATTCCGAGATCGGCTCTGCCGTAGCACGATATTATCCGCTTTGGGGCCCCCTCTTTGCCTTCACGATTTTGTTTCTGAACACTCACGAGCAACTTCCCAGTAGGTCACCCATCCAGGGATTGCTCTAGCCCCAACTTGCTTAACTTCGGAGTTTCCATGACTCCAAAGCCAGTGAGCTCCCAAAAGGCATCGTGCTAGATGGAGGTGGACATGTGCATATAAGGCACTGTTGTGTTCCTTCCAAGTGCCAATATATGGTTAGTATAGTGGTACAAGTAAGGGTGTCGAACCACAAGGACCGATTGGACCTCTATAAATTACTAGTTTTGAAAGAACCCTGACTAAAAATGAAAGTGACAATTTGAAAGTAGTTTTTGTGTTGTAAATGAAAAACAACTTAAAATGCAAGAAGAAAGTAGTAGTGAATGATATATTGATGTAGAAAGAATAGGGAAGAGACCAGGGATTTCGAATTCACCATTGCAAAACTAATTCCATGTTTATAACATTAAACCGTACTCAACTACCAACCTGTTTCCAGAGTTCGTTTTACATATATATGACCAGCCATATAATGTGTGGTTTTGATCAAATTGTCCTAATCTGCAACCTAGTTGGGATGTTCAACTTTGGTTCCAAGTTAAGAGTCATTAGCATGCAAGAAAACGTTAAAGAACCAAAGAAAATACACAGCATGATGTTTGCATAGCATTCTCTTCATTCATTCACATGTCTAACAAGATTAAGCATGATGTTTACTATAACCTTGTCTAGATAATCTGTATGCGACTCTAATGGTGATCAAACATTAAAATTGACAAACAAATTGAACAATAGATTCAGTGAATGAAACAAGAAACAGATTGATGAACTGAATACTTTAACTTACAATGTTGCAAGGCTACATCGAAATCCCTAGCTATGAATTTAGTTACACATCATGTTCAAAGAGATTAAAACAAAAATAAACAACATGAGTGAAAATAAATTCATGAGAGGAAACCCTTGAACCAATTTTGATGTTGAACTTCTCCAAGAACCACCTCTTGCGCTGACTCTTAATGGTGGAAATATATGGACGGCTAGGGTTTTAGTGTGCATGAAAGGAGAGAATAACCAAGAAGTCCGTTCTAGGGTTGTGAAATTCGTCCAAAATAAATAGGGGTTTTAAAAGTGGCTAAAAGGCAAGTTTTTATGGTGTAAAATAGGCTGTCAGATATTCCAACGAGGTCCTAACAAATCAGCCTTTATTTTGTACGTTTTTGCCTTATTTGGCACCTCCAAATCAGGCTAGAGATCCCCATTGCTTTCCCATTCTGCACTTAGTCTTCAACCAAGCCAGGTTCGCCTTGGATTCTTTATTTGGACTTCAAAAGAGGTCGCGAAACTTGTTTCCATGTTTGAATAAGGGTCAGCTCCAAAAATGGCATGTTTTCATTTCTTTTGCCTTCAACTTGATCCTAAAGTAGATGCAACTGCATACTAACACAAAATAGGGTAAAACGCAACAAGTTTAACTCAAAAACATCACAAATAGACTAGAAATGGATTATATATATGTATAAATGTACGAGTTATCAGGCACATCACCCCCTCTTCGTTGGTTGATGTGGAATATTACAATCTACCCTCCTTAGGGGCTCGACGTCCTCGTCGGCATACTTGCACCACACGGCAAAGTGACTCTGATACCAATTGTCACATCCCGAGATCAGCTCCGTCGTAGCACGATATTATCCCTTTAGGCCCCCTTCTCTACCCTCACGGTTTTGTTTTTGGGAACTCACGAGCAACTTCTTAGTGGGTCACCCATCATGGAATTGCTCTAGCCCAAACTCGCTTAACTTCAGAGTTCCCATGACTCCGAAGCCAGTGAGCTCCCAAAAGACCTCGTGCTACATCTAAGGCACATCACCCCTTCTCCGTTGATCGATGTTGGATGTTACAAGGTTCCCCGTTCACATTTGAGCTCGAAGAAGCCCATCAGACCCGCTTCATTCAGCCCAACATTTTGCCTATCAATAAGGCCCACAAAAAAACCCCAAGACCATCATATAAATACCCTCACTTACGCGCACTTACACCACTTCTACTAGGGCTAGGGTTTTTCATTTGGCTATTTAGATAGCACAATCCAAACCCTAGCAATGGCGGCTCCTGCAATAGAGTCAGTGCAGTGCTTCGGCTGCGAGAAAACCGTAGTGACCATGACCTACTACAAGCATGGCGAGGCCTGATCAAGATCAATGGCTGCCCAATCGAGCTCATCGAGCCGGAGGGATATGATTGTGATATAACATCACATGACATTATGATATAATTTTCTCATTGTTGATATAGTTGCTCATTGCATAACAAAGTTGACTTGGCAATAGTTTAGTTTAGCATGAGGGATATGATTGTGCAAGTTGTGATTGCCTCGTTGGCTTTTTTTAAGAAAGGGAAGGTTTTGGAGTATTGAATTTTATACACCACGTGACATTGCAATGTAATTTTTGTAATGGAGTTGCTTATCGCATATTACACAAAGTCAAGCTTAGACAATGCCCATCTCAATTATCCCATTCATTGTAATTAGAGACGTAGGAAGCCAAATGAGATGACTTCTAAATTTAGAATAATTTCCCATTCTATTGATCGTCCTACCAAAATAGAGAGAAAAGAATAGTTATCTTTTGTCGGGCCTTCTGTTTAGCAAAAAGTTTGTATTGAACGTGGTAGAGATTTGGGTTGATAACTTGCTTTGTTTGAACATGTCGTATATAATTAGACCAAAAAAGAAAATGTCGTATATAATTAGACCAAAAAAAGAACATGTCGTATAGAAAGCAAAATGATTGTGTGAAAAGGAAACTATATTTTGGATATGCCTGCCCATCTTGATCATTGTCTCATTAATCACAATCAGTGAAGTGAGAAAGAAGATTGGGATGAAATCTGGGCAATTTTCTTGGATTTAGTTAGCAAATTGATGAGTCCTTAGACAGAGTGACCTTATTAGAGAGACCACATTATTTATGTACGAAATTGTATATCATCTTTCTAATAAATTTCCTGCCTCAGTAACTGCTCGTGGTCCTGTAAGAGTTGGCTGGGATCCCATGTCACATGTAGGAGGATACACTGAGTTGAGGGTTTGTTCTAATACTGACTCTGCCCGTTGTCCTGGAAAAATTGGCTGGGATCCCTTGTCACATGTAGGATACACTGAGTTGAAGATTAGTTCTGACTCTGAGTTTCCATTTTCTGAGGACGACGATGGTAGCAGTTTCATCAGTGGAATTCATGAGCCTAAGAGGGAAGGATTTGTAGTTCAATGTGTTTCAAAGCACCAGTGGAAGGTTTGAATCCAGCAAAGCAGAGCAATGTTTCCTACAAACACAAACCTTCACCTTCTGATCCATGTGTGCAGTCAGATGATAGCAAGGCCTCTGAGGTAAAGGTCTTGGGTGCCAATGTTGCTGTTGAGAATACTGGCAACAAGCCAGTTGGACGTCCAATCCTTCTGCATTAGCTGAGCTTATTTCACCAGATGATGTCCCTCCATCATCTAATGTTGTTGAAAAAAGTAGGCTCAACCTTCCACTGATAAATATTGTGTCTCTCTCATGTTGGGGAATCATCAAAGTAGGCTCAACCTTCCTCTTCTTAGGATTCCAATTCACTTGAGTTATGAACTTATTACTCTAGATGACACTTGTTAGTTGGGGAATCATCAGAGATGTCTAAATTCTCTCTCTCTCTCTCTCTCTCTCTCTCTCTCTCTCTCTCTCTCATGCATGCCATTGATAAATATTACATTGCTCCTTTTTTTAAATTTTTAGCAGATGGTACTGGGACAAGCGACTTTGGACATGCATCCACCAATAAGAACGACAAACTTTTGAAGTCTATAAGGGCAACAGATGGAGCATCTGCTAAAACTGATCCTATCATATATGATCCAGCTCTTGTAAAGCCAAATCATGTTAGTGTAAATGTTGTGTCTGAGTCAGCAGCCACCGGTAAAGAAGCAGATTTTTCTGGTATTGTTAAAGAACCAACATTGAAGGAACCTGATAGAGTTGATGGGGAACTGAAACCGTCGGCTTCGCAAAATTCTTCTGCGCAGGAGAGTAATTTATCATCAAATAATACAATGTCTGGGGTAAATGGTTGCGCTGATGAAAAGCAGGTAACTGATGCTTCCAAATCTAATCCAAAGCCAATGCTTCATACAACAGCAGTAGAATCTGCTCTTGAATCTCTGGATGAAGGCTATGTCGAAGTTACTTGCAACTCAAGTACTGTTGTGCCGAAGTTGCTTGTAACTCAATGGATACTGAGGTACCTGAAGCTAGTAATGATCGTCTTTTTTCTGAAACTACGCTTTTAGAATTTGAGGATGAAAAGTTATACATTTCAAATTGTTTGAAGAGCTTGGAGAGGAAGCTTTCTGAAATTTCCTGTAATGGGGTTCCCTCCAACATGCCTAATGGTGGGCAAGCTAGAAAGTATATGGATGATGAACCAATTCAAGAAGAGACTCCTAGAAAGGAGAGGGTTCTATTAAATGGTCAGGTTGAAGAGAATGTTTTGCATGGACAAAAAGATTTACATGTATCTAACGGAAGCTCTGCTGCTCAAGAGGGGCCAGCTCATTCTGAAAGTTTAGACCATGAAGAAAAAAATGATTCCGATTTCCATGGGCAAAATGATTTCATGGATCATAGAGAAACCGAGTTGGTTGTTCTGGAAAATGAAATCTCAGACCTTAATGATAGGTTGGAGGCACTAGAGACTGATCATGATTTTCTTGAGTACATGCTTTACTCTCTTCAAAATGGAAATGAAGGCCTACGGTTTGTTCAAGACATAGCTCATCAGCTGCGAGAATTTCGAAAACTTGGGACCGCTTTCAGATGTCAGTCTGTTTCCTAACTTCAGATGCACCATCACATGGTAAGTATGTTATCAAAAGACTTAAATGTGCTTTTGCTTTCTGCATAATTTTCCTACATTTTTTCAAAATATGTTTTCCTGCATTTACTTTACCATTCATGCATTTTTTTTCCCAGATTTCTTTGAAATACAAGGGCAGAAATCAAAACCAATGCTTCGAGTTTCAATCAGCGATCATCTGAGTGCAAAAATGAAGAAATCAATTGCATTCCTTCGGTCACCTACAATCATGAAAAACCAAAATGAATTTCATGTACAGGTACCAGCCAAAACTCTTGGAAGAAGAAAAAAAAAAAGGGTCTATAATAGGACATAGCTTTCCCATCTTGGAAGCTCAATTTTGCATCTTTTTTTTTCCACTTTTGGGTCTATTTGGCCCTTCACTTTGTTTGATTGGAGAGCTGGCAGGTTTTAAGTTCCATGTTTTTCTATAAGGCTGTAAAATTAGCATTTTTATGTAGTTCCTATTTCTTCTTCTCCGAGGTTGGCTCCATTATTTGTCCAAGCCACTTCCATTGTAAATTCAAGCAGATCTTTTATAGTCAGTTTAGAGAGTTTACCCCAAAGTTTTCTCAAATAGTGTCATGCAAATTTGGGTTTGCAACATAGGACTGCTTGTATCTCTTATCGACTAACTTCCATTTGTTTGCTAAGTAAATTAAAGTATGCAAACCCAACATAAGAACGAAAAGTTATAACATGTATAAACAACATTCATCTCACAATAACTAGTCACACGACGAGCACACGATGTAAGTAGTTCCTTTGCTAAGTAAATTGCTTGGTGGTTACATATAATAACTCGATGACCTTGGCAATAATGTATTCTTTGACTTTTGGAACATGACGTGTGCAATGGGATTGGTGGGTACTTCCTGGCTAAGCTTTCAAGTTTCAAAAGGCTACAGGCCTTTGCCCAATCCATTGGTGACCGTACATTAACCATAGAGAACTCCCATAACGAAACAGTAATGTGCCATTGTCACGGATGATAACGACCCTCATTGCCTTTGTGACGGTTTTGCTTACGTAGTGGAAAGAAAAACATACAAAAATAATGAAAACAACACAAGAATCATGTTACAACCCATTTGTAAATACTTGTCTAGAAATTGTTTCTGTTCATAACCATTTTTACTGTTTCTATCAGAAATACACTGAAATTTTTCATAAAAACCCAAGTGCTTCATCAAAGTGCCTTTGTTAAGAAGTGTTCTGAATGCTTTTATAACCCATAAGAACTTATAATGTTTGAATCATTTTTTATTATTTGAATACGCTTTTACCCATTTTATTTCACGGTAGCAGTTCAAACAATGAAGGGGGACTTTGCAAAGCAAGGTTGCTTCTACTTTCTTAAAGCAAAGACAAAAAAATAGTATATAGTGAGAGGATCACAGAAAAAGAAGAGAAATGAGAGAAACTCAAATTGTCATATTATTGTCACCAATCCATAATATTATCAAGCGACCAAAGGAAGGTAAGGGCCCAAGACAATATAGGTTTTTTGGTTCACCATACTGTTGAAGAATACACGAGTCTCACATTAGAAACTTAACAAAATAGAAAGTTCCATATAATAAATAGTTTCACTCCTAACAACATTGAGGTTTTTTGTATAAAACCCTACACATGTTAAACAAGTGGTTAAGTTGGAGACATTATCGATGTTGCAAGTGGTGGGCCAAGGATTCGTCTCTTTGAAATCTTAACATGGTATCAAAATGGGCCAGTTGACTGGACCCGATTAAACCCAAATCAAAAAAAAAAAAAAAAAAAACCCCAAATTGACCCAAAATCAAACAAACCCAAAATGAAAAAAAAAAAAAAATGGACCACCAATGTGAAATTGATTGCACACATGGTCCACTAAAAATAGTCCCACATAAAAATTACATTAAAAACTTAATAAAATAAAAAATCTCATATAATAAATATACTCCTAATAACATCGAGCCACCATAACGACTTTGTTTACGTATCGACCTGTTTGTCATTCTGTGAACATTTCATAAGTCAATGAAGCTCTTTATGAAGCTGAGTCTAGTCCAACCAAACCATCAAAAGAGAGCTACCCTTTAAATAAATAAATAAATATAAAAAACTTGAAAAGACTTCCAATCAAACCAAACCAAAGCGACACTATAAATAGCAACCAAACCTTGCCACCTATTCATCAAGAAATCACAAACCAGAAGCACTACCAAGCAGTACAAACTCATTACTTCAGTCAGCCATTTCGTCGAACACCCAAAAAAAGACTTCCATTTTTCTGCCAATATCAGCCATGTTTCTTCAGCTCTTAACCTTGGCCTCCCTGGTCCTCCTTCCCCTACTTTTCTTCTTCGTCTTCAGGGCTTCATCACAACCGAACCCCAAAACCAGCAACAACACCAAGGTCCTCAAATCATACCCAATAATCGGCTCTTTCATAACCCTCTACAAAAACCATGAACGCAGGCTCCCATGGTTCACAGACCTCCTCCGAAGCTCGCCATCAAACACCCTCACCATCCACCACTCTCTGGGCAAGCACTTCGTCGTCACGGGCAACCCCACTGTCGTCCAGCACATCCTCAAGACCCATTTCCCCATCTACGAAAAAGGCAACACCTTCCGCACCACCCTCACCGACCTCCTCGGCGACGGCATCTTCAACGCCGACGGCGACAACTGGAAGTTCCAGCGCCGAGTCTCCAGCCACGAATTCAACACCAAGTCTCTGCGTAAATTCGTCGAACAGGTCGTGGACACCGAGCTCTCCGACCGCCTCATTCCCATTCTCTCCGCCGCCGCCACCAACAATTTAATTCTCGACTTCCAAGACATTCTCCAACGCTTCGCCTTCGATAACATCTGCAGAATCGCATTTGGATACGATCCGGCTTACCTGCTACCCACTCTGCCCGAAGCCAAATTCGCAGTGGCTTTCGACGACGCCGTTCAATTCAGCGGCGACAGGTTCAGTTCGTTTCCCCAAGTGTGGAAGCTCAAAAGGTTTCTCGGAATTGGCTCCGAGAAGCGCCTCCGAGCTGCGGTCTCCGAAGTTCGCGAGTTCGCGAACACCATTGTCAGGGAAAAGAAGCGAGAGCTGAGCGAGAAGAAGGCTCTAGAGTCCGTGGATCTCCTCTCCCGGTTCTTAGGCTCAGGCCACTCGGATGAAAAGTTCGTCACCGACATCGTCATCAGCTTCACCCTCGCCGGCCGAGACACCACGTCGGCAGCTCTCACATGGTTCTTCTGGCTACTATCGCAGAACCCACATGTGGAAGACGATATTCTAAAGGAGATCAGCGGAACGACGGAGTTGGAGTCGGCCACAGGGGGTTACGACGAGGTGATGGAGATGGTGTACACTCACGCGGCGCTGTGCGAGAGCATGAGGCTGTACCCGCCGGTTCCCGGGAACAGCAAACAGGCGATGAAGGACGACGTTTTGCCGGACGGGACGAAGGTGAAGAAGGGAATGGTGGTGAATTACAACGTGTACGCGATGGGGCGGATGGAGGAGATTTGGGGGGAGGACTGGGCAGAGTACAGGCCCGAGAGGTGGCTGGAGGAGAGAGAGGAGAATGGGGCCCACAAGTGGAAGTTTGTCGGGAGGGACTCGTTCAGCTACCCTGTGTTTCAGGCGGGGCCCAGGATCTGCTTGGGGAAGGAGATGGCGTTTCTGCAGATGAAGAGGGTGGTGAGTGCTGTTTTGAAGAGTTTTAAGTTGGTCCCGGTGGAGAGGGAGGGTGGAGCCCAGCCAGAGTTCTTGGCCTACCTCACCGGAAAAATGAAAGGTGGCTTTCCGGTCACCATTGTGGAGAGGGCTTGATGAAGAATATGTATGTTTTGTTCACAGAGTTTCAGTGTGTACACGATGTAGGCTTAACAATAGCCACAGCTTTGGTTTAATAAGTACGTGCGTAATTAAGTTGAAGGTTTTCGATCGTAAGCATGCAGGTAGATTCTTAATTATTATTACTTCTTGAGTTGAATAAGCAATTAGCAGATTACTTGTTTATCAAGCACTATGTTTAAAGAAAAGTTTACCCATGCTCCCTCAACTACAGAGTGTGAGTGAGGGAGAAGAAGCTCCTCAACGCAAACTCCACCACAAAAATCAAGCTGAACCAAACCATACCCACAAACCCAATCAACAAAACCCACCAGCCCTTTTCACCATCACTCTGTTTCTCTTCTTCCCGGCAGAGCCCAAAGCCGGAAGCCCCATCTCGAGAGCGTGGTGGATGCAGAAGACCCCGCAGTTGTGGGCCATGAGGAGGTGGAATTCCCACAGGGGTTTGTCGGAGCTGAGGCCAGAGCTGGTGGAGAGGTCGGCCAAGTAGGCATTGACGGCGGCCTCGTGGTCAGAGTTTGATGCCGCCGTGACGGGGTTGTGGACGACGATGACGTCGTGATCGAGGTCGACGTGGGAGGTCCTGTGCCATTGCTTGAGGCCTTGGGGCCCGCGGACCATGAGGCTGGAGAATCTGGGGTGGGAGAGAAGGAGGGAGGTTTTGAGGTGGGATTTAATGGCGGCGATGTCAATGTGGTTTTTGAAGCCCATGGCGCAATGGATTATTTGGTCCATTTGGGGTTGGAGGAAGAACGCACCAATTGGGGTTATGGGCTCGTCGGAGAACTTGTCAGCTGCCGACGACCCCAAGAAACACAGACAGAGAGATGAAGAAGGAGAAGGCCGTTGGCTCTGGATTCCTTGCTCTCTCCTATGTGGCTCTCCATGTTTCGGTGGTCTTTGCTGGCCTCGTGGTTTTGATACATGATGGAGTTATTGGGTTGTTTTTGCTTTCGTTATCGAAAGCAAAATTATTGTATCAAAAGGAAATTAATATTTAGATTATCACCACCACTTTCCTTACAGTCTATATAGATTATATATGCATGCCCATCTTTCGTCCCGAAAAAAAATATGCATGCCCATCTTGATCATTGTCTCATTGATGGCAATAAGAGAAGTAAGAAGATTTGGATGAAATTCTGGGCAATTTTCTTGGATAAAGTTAGCAAATTGATGAGTCTTTAGACCGAATGATGGTAGAAAGACCACATTTATGTGCCAAATTATGTATTACCCTCCTAATAAAGTGAACGTGTGATTTATTAATTGTTCATTTGAGTGTTAATTAAGAAGTAAAAAGAGCATGAAGGTTTTAAAATAAAAAATGCAATATCACATTATGTGACTCATTATCCATTACTTGTGATTCTTGGTTAATTACTCATGGTTGCAATGCAGCTGGCTGCTTCCTTCATATCAAGCAAGGCCTCCTCAAAGCACTTTGCGAGAAATGCCGGGTCAGGGATGATATCTTTGGCCACCAAAATTTGCATGTCTACTCTTCCAGCATAGCTCACCATGTGCATTGTGAGCGCCTGTATTTACCAATCAGCAAAAACATTCAGACCATAAATTATAAACCATAGAAAAACATACATTTATGATCATGCCTAGAAAAAATTGTCTTGTTTTGAGGGCAGTACATGTGGAAGGGTAGTTGAATTCACTCTCAGATAAGTTACTGTGTTGCCTGCGGCTGTAATTTCCTCTTCTGGGCCAATGATATTTGAGATAGAGAAGCTTGTATTGCAAAGGATCTTGTAATTAAGCCAGGCAGTAACCTGCATGCAGTAAAAAAGTAAAAATATTCAATATTCAAATTGGAAGGTGAACTTAACCCTGCATGCATTTTTTTTTTATAATCCTGAATTTGATCACCTTTGCTCCCAAGTAGGGCATTGTAGAAAGTATAGTTTTGTATGAGAAATGAGCCTGTAGAGATTGTTTCCTCCTATCAATCATCACCTTAGCTCTCTTCAGATACACCAGAGGATCATCATCAGTGCCGTTGGTTTTATGATAATAAATAGGTAGGAGAATCATGCCGAACTTGTTACCCCAACTTAGTCCTGGTGAATTGCTTTTCATCATATCGGATAGTTCCTGATCAGTTTCGTTTCATTTCCATCCAACCACCACGAGTTGAAATTAATTTCGATCATTTCATGAGAAAAATAAAGAGAGAAATAATTAACAAGTCATAGGGTTGCAAGTTACAACAAACCTGCAATCCAAGTTGCTCTCTTAGATCTACCATTGCTAGCCCTGTAATTTGAAGCCCCTCAGGCAAAGCTGATGATGAAAAAAACAATTTAGCTATCTTAGGAGTGATCATTTTTTCACTACTCCAACCCGTTACAAATTTAGTTATTTCACAAAAAAACGAATATGACATGCTACGGTAATTAACTTACACGAAATGAGAAAATATTTATGTATATATGTCAGACTGTGACTAATTAGTATTGAATTTCTACCCCTTCATAATTGTGAATTATATTTTATAGGAGATTACGTCAGTTCGAAATCAATACAATTTAGTTAATCCGCATATGATCCAATATAAATAGGATTGTGATTTTTTTCAATCCGATCCAATCATATTAGATGTTTAAATCCAATCCAATCCAATCCGATCTAACTGATATTGGATTGAATTGGATAATCGATTTTGATAATAGAAAAAGACAATAATGATACATATGAAATATTTATCCTTATGTTTAATATAATCAAACATATTAATAGACATAAATGTAAAATATTAATGAAATATTAAAGAATTTTTTTTTGATTTTTTTGATTTTTTTTGTCCTAAAGAAAATTATTTTCATTATATAATATATTAAACATAACTCCATTAAATGACTTAGAATATTCATAACCTTTTCAACGACAAATACCTACAATAGCAAAATAAGCCTAAAACTAACTAGATTAGATCGGATTGGATTTGGTTGGATTCTAATAAGCAAATTCGTTATCCGATCCAATCATGCCGATTTTGAAAATTACAAATCCAATTCAATTCTCCAAATCTTCAAAACGAATTAAATTGAATTGAATTAATCGGTTTGGACGAATTGAATTGAATCTTGTACCACCCTAATATTTGATGTGCATGGGAAATATCAAAAGCTCTTGTAATTACCATTTGGTGTTCGGTGTTCCAAGTATCTTGAAAGTCCTGAAGAAAGCACACCAAAAAGAACATCGTTGATTGTCTGCACGGTGGGAGAAAACTTATAATTAAAACCTCCTTTTTGAAAAATAAAAAATAAAAAGATTTCTCATGCAAAGTTAAAAACAAAATATTAATTAGAAGAATTTGAAAAAATCCAAAGGAGAGAAATTTTTTAAAAGAAGTCAAAATGGACGAAATTGCCCTTATTTATTTCTAGATTTTCGAAGAAATCTTTTACATTTGCATGTCTTTGATTTGAAAGTTGAGAGGTTTTTCTGTCTTTTTTGAAAAAAATTTGACTTTTTTCAAAAATGAAAGTTTTTGTGTGAATAAAACCTAAATTTACTTATATATTATAATTAATCAAATTACCGCATTCGGAACAGCTTTCTTGACGAGCTTCATGTCCTGAAGCCTAAACCGAGCAGTGGCCAACTTCCTAGGCCACAGCTCAACCCCATCGCCACCACTGATCTCTGTTTTGCTGTCACAAACCCACAAGCTCCTCATCACAAGCTCCACCACAAACACCAAGTTGGAACACACCATACTCAAAAACCCTATCAACAAAACCCACCAACCCTTTCCACTACTACTATTCACTCTTTTCTTGTCCCTCTTCTTCCCATAAGCCAAAGTTGGGAACTTTTCATGATCGTCAGCTCTCCTACAATCGGCCAAGAACAGAGACATGAGCGAAACCCCGTCTCCCAAAGCATGGTGGAGCCGAAACACGCAGCAGTTGTGAGCCATGAGAAGGTGCAATTCCCACAAGGGTTTGTCAGTGCTTAGCCCAGAGCTGATGGAGAGGTCAGCCAAGTAGTCGTTGACAGCGGTATCATGGTCAACAGGCTGTGATGCGGTGGAGACGGGGTTGGGGAGGATGATGATGTGGCGGTCGAGGTCAATGTGGGTTGCTTTTTGCCAGTGCTCGACGCCGTGGGAGTCCCGGACCACGAGGCTTGAGAATCTGGGGTGGGAGAGAAGGAGGGAGTTTTTGAGGCGGGACTTGATGGCGTCTATATCTATAGGGTTCTTGAAGCCGATGGCGCAGTGGATTGTTAGGTTCCATCGGGGATGGAGGAAGAGACGGCCTGGTGGAGACAAGGGCTGCTCTGCACAGTCATCATCTGAGGAACCCATGAGAGACAGAGAGAGGGATATGGTGGAAGAGTTGTCTGTGTTGGTTCAAGTTGTCGTTGCCTTCTTGAAGTATTCAATTTTATAGTAACATTACGTGACATTGTGATATAATTTTCTTTAGATTCGTAATAGTTTAGTTTTGGCATGGGGATATGAATATACTCTTTCTTAAGGGCAATCAATTATGGTTTCTTCTAAGCAATGCAATATTGTACCAAAAAAGGGAATAACCTTTGGCACAACTACACAAAGTCAAGCTTAGACTATGCGGCTATGCCTACCTCAAGTAGGAAGAAAAATGAGCTGACTCTAAATTAGGGATGGTGGAAGAGTTGTTTGTGTTGGTGCAAGTTGTGATGAATTATTGTTTCTTCAAAAAAAAAGAAGGTAATAATGTACCCCCAAAAAAAGGGGATTACCAACTCTACACCCTTCACCTTACACAAAGTCAAGCTTATGCCCATCTCAACTATCTCATCCATTGCAATTAGAGGAGTAGGGAAGAAAAATGGGCTGACTCTAAGACACCCTAAGTTCCATGAGAGAGAGAGAGAGAGAGTTGTTTGTGTTGATGCAAGTTGTGATTGCCTCGTTGGTTCTTTTTAAGAAAGGGAAAGTTTTGGAGTATTGAATTTTATACACCACGTGACATTGCAATAAATTTTCTTGTTGTTGATGTAATGATGGAATTGCTCATCGCATATTACAAAAAGTCAAGCTTAGACAATGCCCATCTCAATTATCTCATTCATTGTAATTAGAGACGTAGGAAGCCAAATGAGATTACTTCTAAATTGAGAATAATTTCCCACATGCTATTGATCGTCCTACCAAAATAGAGAGAAATTATAGAATAGTTATCGTGTGTCGGGCCTTTTGTTTAGCAACAAGTTTGTATTGAACATGTCGTATATAATTAGACCAAAAAAAGAACACGTCGAGTAGAAAGCAAAATGATTGTGTGAAAAGGGAACTATTTTGGATATGTCTGCCCATATTGATCATTGTCTCATTTATGGCAATCAGAGAAGTACGAAAGAAGATTGGGATGAAATCTGGGCAATTTTCTTTGATTTAGTTTTCAAATTGATGAGTCCTTATCTTATTAGAGGGACCACATTATTTATGTACAAAATTGTATATCACATCTCTAATAAAACGTGAACGTGTCATTATTAATTATTCATATGACAGTATGAATTATTTAGAGCATCCACAATGATGTTCTTTATTTCTTAACTAAAATTTAGCTAAAAATATAATAAAGCTATTTTAGGAGTTCTCTAAAAAATTTCAACTCAAACCATATTCCCTAATTTGAAGAGTCATAAATGCTATAACTCTTTTTTGATTGGTCAATCTCTATTAAAAATATATAATAAAAAAATAATTAGCATTAAATAAAGGTTTGAAATACTCATTACATAAAGCAGCATTAAATTATAGAGAGGCACTAGGAATCCTTTCTCTCTCCTCAGATTTAGGAATTCCTAGAGGACTCCCTATTTTAGGAGATGGATAGGGAGCATGGTTGGAGTTGCATTTTTACGATTTCTCCATAAAATTTGTCTAAGGAGGTGGTTTAAGGAGCTCATTATGGATGCTCTTATTATTAATAAGAACTAACAGCATATTGCTCATCATTAATTACTTGTAGCTGCAACTACTTCCTTCATATCATATCAAGTAAGGCATCTTCAAAGCACTTTGCGAGAATATGGGATGATATCTTTGGCCGCCAAATTTTGCATGTCTTCTCTGTTTGAAAAACAATCAATCAGTGACTACTATAACAATATATTTAACATAAAGCCCCTTACTCATTCTTTTATTTTCAATTGTGATGGTGTTTTGGGTAAGGAAGGGAGATGTAGAGGACTTGGGAGTGTCTCAGAGATCTGATGGGGTGTTTATTTGTGGTTATGCTTGTGAGAGTCCAACAGGGTTGGGGGTTTCGCAAACGGAGCTTGCAGCTATAAGGGAGAGGTTGTGAATCATGGCTGCTTGTGGTTATAATGGTTTTGTTTTGGCTTCAGATTCTAAAGACGCGGTGGCTATGATAAAAGGAGTGGACGATTGGTAGTAATGTCGGGAATATTGTGGAAGATGTAAGACCACTGACTGATGGTAGATTCATGAGTGTTAGATATCTTTCTTTTGCTGGCAAAATTTGGTCTACGAGAAGGGAATAGCTTTGTTTGAGATGGTGCGGCTCCACTTTGCTTGGGGATGGCATTGGCAACGGACTATGCGTCCAATTAGTTTCTCTCGGTTTTATTGTTTTGTTTTGTTGTTATTCTTGGAAGAGTACTCATTTTTCTTGATCGAATTTTTATCTTTGGGATTTTTTTAAGGTAATATTTTAATGATGTCACATTATGGCTCCTCCGCCGAAGCTGATGTACTGCTTGCTAGTTTTCTTAAGGATTAATCATTTTATTAGTTCTTGAACTTAGACCCGATTTGCATTTGAGTCTCAATTTCTAAAATCGTTCCCGTGATCCTTTAACTTCACTTTCGTTAGGACAAATGGTCTTACCGTCAATTTTGTTAACTTTTTCTGTTAAATGTATGGACGAAATAGTATTTTTATTTTAAAATAAAAAAATGAATAAAAAATTATATCTTTAAAATAATAATAATAATAAAATAAATTCAAATAAAAAACCAACCAAAAAAAAAGAAAATTAAAGTTTAGGGGGAGTAGAAATCGGGAGAGAGAGAGAGAGAGAGAGAGAGAGAGAGAGAGAGTGTGTGTGTGTTTAATTTTAATTTTTTAGCTTTTTAATTTTTTTATTCATATTTTAATCAATTTAATACAAAATTACCATTTTGCACCTGCATTTAACAAAAAAGTTAACAAAACTGATGGCAAGACCATTTGTCCTAACGAAATTGAAGTTGAAGGATCATGAGAACAATTTTGGATATTGAGGGACTCAAATGCAAATCGGGTCTATGTAAAAAGTTAACAAAACTGATGGCAGGACCATTTGTCCTAACGAAATTGAAGTAGAAAGATCATGAGAACAATTTTAGATATTGAGGGACTCAAATGCAAATCGGGTCTATGTTCAAGGACTAAAAAAACGATTAACCTTTTTCTTAATGAAATTCTACCATTTTGATAAATAAAACAAACAAACAAAAATACAAAAATCAAATTAATTGACTTGTGTATAAGAGATAGAGGCCCTAAGATTCATGCAATTTCCTAAAGCTGTTGTTTAAAATAATCCGAAGCCCATGGCACAATTATAAAATATATATTTATATTAATTTTAGGACAAATTATATAAGAACTCCCAAATTATAGGGTCATTTTCACGTTTATACCCACCTTTTGGATATCAAATACAAAGTATCAAATTTGAATTTGATGGTTTATGTAGTAATTTGACATATTATGAAGTTCTTCACTCTACCCGATATGTCAAACATTTATTGTTTATATTATTATTATTATGTTCTTTATTATTCTATTTGCCAAACACGGAGGTCTCATGTATTAAAATAATATTAAATCTCAACTGACATCTTGCTTTTTTTAGCGTCAAAAGAGGCCCAAGCTGTTTTTCGAGTCACATATGGCATATCAGTTGGAGTAAAATGAACAGTCATTTTTTACTGTTGAAGGTCTATATGGTACTTTTAAGACATCGGTTAGAGATGCTCTAATTTTCTTCTTATTCCCACATCAAATCAAAGCGTCGTTTCTTCTTCTTCTTCTTCTTCTTCTCCTCTCTCTCTCTCTCTCTCGCCAACTTTTGTAGAGTGTTCAATTTTCTCTCTTTGCCTCTCCAACTTTTGTAGAGTTTTCAAATTTTTTTATTTATTTATTTTTAATATACTCAGTCGGTTGCTGTAGCAAACAAAATTGTTATCTGGGTACCGCAACTAGTACCTTCACATTAAAAACTTACAATTTCTATCTTAAAATTTTCGACGGGTAGGCTAGCTAAATTTTTGAGCTTAAACTTTGATGTTCTTTTTTTTTTTTTTAATCTTACAAAAACTAACAATTTCTATAGTTTTTCTATAAATAACAGTATACATTAAATCATACAAATAAAAAAAATAAATACATTTAATATAAAAAAATACATATTAAATGCAACCACGAATACATATTATCAAAATGAATATATGTTGAACAACATAATTAAAAGCTCCTAAAAAGCAACATAATTGAAAGTGTACATATTCAAGTTGTGTCATGCGATCCTTGAGATAATTAAAATCTTTTGTTATCGTATCTAAATCAATATTGTCAATAACTTCTTTTTCAGTACATACAATCATAGAACAATATTTTCCTAACGTGATGTAGTTTATGGTAAGCATATAGGTTTTTTTGTTTACAAACCTTGCCAGACTTCAGGGCTGGCTATGTGAATTTTGTGATGTAAATTTTGTGGGATCAAACTCTTTGTTGCACCATTGAGAATTGTCGTTCGGTTTGAATGCCCATTTGTTTAATCTCTATTCCCTTTATCATTTTAGCCATTAGCTTCACGTTTCCCAAAAAACAATTTGAAAACCTAATTAATCTCGGCCATTAAGTGACTGTTGGAGAATAACAGAACATGCATTGCGCTTGCGCACACAACCATCTTTTGGGTCCCTCGCCAAGAACATAACATGGCACGTCACTGGAGGACCATCCCAAAATTCCCTTATTTGCTGGGGGCACGGACTGGGTTGTAGCCCTGCAGGTAGCTTTTTGAAGAAGAAAAAAACATGTTGGGGGCTCTGTTGTCGTATTGTTAAGGCCTTCTTTCAAGTAATGAAGTACAAGTTGTCGTTTTCTAGTTTATTATGTTTGGTTGATCAAAATAATCACTTTAGACAGTGACCTATTCAAATATCAATATTTTTCGCTTCTCAAATTGCCCTCAGAAATCAATTTGAATCAATCCAGCAATTCCAGGTTCTCAAATGCTGCACCCCTGAACTTAGAGAGAGAGAGAGAGAGAGAGAGAGAGAGAGAGAGAGAGAGAGAGAGAGAGAGAGAGTGTGTGTGTGTGTGTATGTGTGTGGATACCAGGAGGGTCTACATTGTTGCATCCATTTAGTCTCTCTTCTTGCATGTTTTTTCTTTCTTTTGAATTTCTCTCTTTATTCCAAAGACGCAATTATGTTCTCCATGTCCCATAGAAAGAAACACAAATTCAGTCCCCAAATTGGGTTTTTAGTCTTTTTCATTTCAGTTTAATGACATTAATTAAAGCTTTAATTTATGCAATTTTAAAGTAAGTTTCCTTATGTATATATACTTGCCTAAAGTTAAGAAATAAAAAAATGTATATACTTTTTTTAATAAATATTATTAGACCATCATGTTATCCTCATTTAATCAAATGGCATTAACTTTTAAAGCTTTCTTTCTCCCTTGATTTGTCTTTATAATTTGTTAATTTTGGTAAGATATTTTGAAACTCAGGAGCATCTGAGGTAAGCTTGGCAAGATGTGGCATTTGCAAAAGTAACTTGTACATGTTGATTGGCGTAAATTACGGGCTATTGAAATTATTGCTGGAATCTTTGTAAGATAAAATGAAACAAAATAGAACCGCATGTTGTTATGTGGTTCTCACCTAGCAAGCATCCTTGGCATATGAAAATCTCACGTTAAATTGTGCCATACATACTATTAGGAGTGAGCATGTTTCGATTAACCGAATCGACTGGTCGGAACTGTCGGACCTCATTAATCTGCCATTTCCTTCTGAATATCTTATTTTATACATATTCCTTGTGAATTTTAATAAAGTTTTCTTACTATCATCACTTTATAAGTGGATGCCTTATATAGTGTAGTGTGTTTAAGTCATTGTAATGGAATTATAATTAAATTGGATTAGGGATATCAGAATGATATGCCCAGCTACGTACGTGCCATGAAATTGAAATTTATAAAACAATTAAATTAATGATGCTATTGTCTTATAATAATGAAATAAAGTAAAAGTACAACATCAGTTTTATTCATCACAGACATATATAGAAAAGAAATCCCTATCAGGGTACAAAGCATACACTATACACAACAAGAAGGATACGATATGATACGATATACCATACAAACAACAAAACTAATGCATATATAGAGAGAGGTACCCACCATTTATTTAACATAGAGGTACTTTCTAAACAGAAACTTGTATTGCAAGAAGAAGTATATTAAAGGTTATTTTTCTTCTTCCTGCACAACTTGAGAGCTGGGTTTTGGGGAAAGAAAACTTTTGAGCAGCTTTATCCTGTATTGTGTTTGATAAAATGTATTTTCCTGAGGCCAGAAATAGATGACATCCCCAGCTTTAGCACCACGCTTCTTGACAAAGGCTCTCCAATGTTTTGACTGGAAAACTGGATTTTTGTACTTGCCTTGCCTGCAAGATAAATAGAAAACATAAGACTTATCCCAATCATCTAAGACTCTTATTGGGATATCATGATCTGGATCTATAGGGGGCATGAATGCCAGCATCTCCTTATTCACTGATAGTCTTTGCTTGACATCAGAGGCTGTTAACTTTTTCTTACAACGCTCCATAACCTTATATATCTCTCTCTCTCTTTCTTCTTTTACAAACCTCCAAACCCAAGTTTTCATCTAATGGCGTATTTGCATGCTAGAGAGACTGGGGGGGATATATATACACATTTTATGCGAGCTATAAAGGGGGCTTGTTTGCATGCCAGACACACTGGAGGGCATGCTTTTAAATATTATGGGATCGTGAGTCTCCTACTGACGGGGAGTATTTTAGGTACGCTATATTATTGTAGGCCCCAGTTATAGTCCACTAGCCCAAAAAAAGTACTACAAAACAACGCTGATTCTTTTTGGTTGCTACCCACGTCCATCATATATCATCGTGATCGTCATCTTCCACGAAAGCAAGAACTTCTATCGAGGAGTTTACCTCAGTGGTGAGGTCCTTTCCCCTACCCCACCTTGGTCACCACTTCGAATATCAGGAAAAATGCTCCCTTCCCAGATGGCTAAAAAAAAAATGAGAGAAGAAAAAAACCAAGAACTTAAGATGCTTTTTTGATTTAGAAATGGGGTGTTTTGGTATAGGTTCAATTTTGAGTTTGTACTATGAATGCAGTTTATTTCTTTTTTGATATAGAATTGGGTCCAGTCAACAAGTCAACAAAGTATGCAAAGCCTTGGCTACTATTTTTAAAACATTTACACATTTTGTCATTGAACAATCAATCCTCTAAATTTTACTAATTACTGCAATCAATAAATTAATATCACATATCCATAATTAATCTTAATTTATCAAACGCTTTCAACCAATGAATACTTCATGGTGAGGTATATATGTCTTTGGGTGGTTTGATTTACTTGCTTTGCAGGTTTGTGTATACCTCCTTCATATAGGTAATTTAATATCACATACCTCCTCCATAGGTAATTAACATTCATGTGTATACCTCCTCCCTAGGTGATTTACCTATCCATACCTAATTAACATTCATGTATATT